>NW_003101680.1:6089408-6173250 GCF_000003855.2 Blastomyces gilchristii SLH14081
TTTTTTTATAATTAAAATTATATGAATTATGATCCTGTGTTTTGAAAAGTAATAATATTTGATAACACTCTCTGTTGAATTTTTTAATACCCCACAAAAAATATAATATTATGTAAGTGAAAAATGTTTCAAAAATCTTATTTAATGTTATTTTCAATAATAAGATTGAAATGAAAATATAACTAAGAATTCAAATATATTCTTTATCTGAGACTAGGTTTTTATTTGAAAAGTAAATCTGATACCTTTAATATTTGAAATAACATGATTTCAAATCAATGTAATGAATATAAATTATAATCAAAAGTAATGCTTTCAAGTAATATAATAACTGTAAAGTTTGATTCTAGTTTCAGACACAGTTATATAATCAGTCTAGATATACTTCTGAAATGTACTGCAGACATTAGTCAGTTCAAAGAGTATGACTACTTATTTGATGACATTATAATATGTTTGAAATACTTTAAGTCATTCATTTTCTTCAGTCATATGAATCTTATGAAACACAGTGATAATATCTAGTTTTATAAATTATTGAGCTTATCTGATATGTGCTAATATTTCATTGATAAGAGATAAGAGATAACAGTCTTTCTTTATCAATCTGTTCAGATCTTAATAGTTTATACAGAATCAGAGTTCTTCATCTGATTTCTTTGTAAAGAGAATAGAAGCTGCAGTAGAAGAGTTACTAATACATATAAATTTCATATTTAATAGATTATTAAGTCTCTTCTGAAGAAGAAGAAGTTTATCTTGAGATATATTATAAAGAGAGTCTTATGATGACTCAGAATTCTTATCACATTTCTTTTCTAACTTGATACTATAATTCACTTCTGAGTCTTATAAGAGGGGTATGTTTGTAATATTATCATGTCAGAAGACATCTAGATATTTATGATATTATTAAGAGAGTTTTGTATAAGAATCTGTTATTATTATACAGAATAACTTCTTCAAAGCGTTCTTAATATCAGTCAGACTGATAGAGTAGATTACTATATAATTCTGCTATCATTGATGATGTCAGTGATCTTGTCAGTGACTTTATTAGAAGCTTTTTCAGAGCATTTCATAGATATTGACAGAGATCTGCGTCAGGTTTATAGTCTTGTGAATATCATCTTTGTGAATTTGATTATTATTGAGAAACATCAAACTTCTGTTTCAAGTATTTAATAAGATACCTTGTTCAGATAGTCAGATGAGTTCTAGTATAAAATTATAGTTAAGATTATCAATCTCATATATATAAGCATCTTTGTATTGATATTCTCTGACATCTATATTTAGTTTCATTATGTAATGAGTGTAAATATCTTTTGAGTCATCAAATTCTGCAAGAAGTCAGAGTTTTAGTAAATAGATATACTAAAGCTTACAGTATCTTACAACTGAGAATTTAATTATGATATAGTGATATAGACTGCTGTCTACTATAACTTTCGTATTATACATATTATCTATTACAGTTAGACTGACCGTGTGACCGTGTCTGAGACCAGGACTAGATTTTTTGATAGTCTCATTACCAATTCGACTGATCCTATTACACAGTTTTAACATTAGATAGTAGTCTCATACTGTTTCAGTGAGACTTACTGTCTACTCTTGTCACATTTTCCAAATAAGATCATGATTTTCACTTCTCAATTTAAATTATTTTTATTGCTTTAAATGACTTCAAATCTCATTTGAGTGTTATCAAAAAGTGTTACTTTTTAAAAAATTAAAAATAGTCTAAAAAAAACCTTAAAATGTCTAAAAATAGTAACTTTATGCCAAGAATGAGACTAAATAAGATCAAATGAGACCACTTTCTCATTTTTTTCAAGTCATGATTTCATTTTAAGATCTGATATATAGTCACTTTGCATGTTTTTTTAATGGCTAGTCCCAGCGGGATTCACGCCAAGAAATGTATGAGACCAGACTAAAAGGGATCAAATGTGAAATTCATGGTCCCGGCGGCCAGTCTAATTACAGTAGATACAAGAATTGCATTTATTATTACTTTCTTTTCAAATTATTATTATCTGATCTTTTCAAGCTTCTATTTACAAATTTGATCAGAAGCTAATTTTTTCCCTGTTTTATTAAAGTGTTCTTATAGTTATGTTCTGAATCTTTCTTTAATATAATATAATTGATGCGGACTGTTGAGATTGATCTTTCTTTTGAATGAGAAGATATGTAGACTAATTAGTAGTTGAAAGTAATATATTCTGATTAGTTACAGTTAATATATACTTCTTATTAATGTTGATCAGTGACTTCTTCAGAAGTGATCTCAGAAACTTAGAAACTTATTCAGATAGTAAAGACTCTTGTTTATATATAAATATTTAAGTTCACTTAATTCATGATATCTACATTATTATTCTTTGACACAGATGTATATAGACTGACTGCTGAGACTATAAATTTCACATTTAATTTCATTTAGTCTGATCTTATACATTTTTTGATGTGAATTCTACTGCGACTAATTATTAAAAAAACATGCAAACTGACTATATATCAGATCTCAAAATAAGACTATGACTTAGAAAAAATAAGAAAGTGATCTTATTTAATCTCATTTAGTTTCATTCTTAATATAAAGTGACTATTTTTAAACATTTTAAGGTTTTTTAGACTATTTTTAATTTTTTAAAAAGTAACACTTTTTGATAACACTTAAATGAGATATAAAGTCATTTAAAGCAATAAAAATCATTTAAATTGAGAAGTGAAAATTATAATCTCATTTGAAAAATGTGATAAGAGTAGATAGTAAGTCTCACTGAGACAGTATAAAACTACTATCTAATCTTAAAACTGTGCAATGAGATTGGTCAAATTGATAATGAAATTATCAAAAATTCTGATCCTGGTCTCAGACACGGTCACACGGTCAGTCTAGATATATAAGTGATTAAAATGTAATATCTTCTGTCACTGTTTTGTATACTCTTAAGCTTGATAAGACAGTTATTCAATGTTCAGAGTTGTATACAAAAATCTTTATAAGTTAGGTCTTTATCTATGCTTATAAAAGTCTGTAAGAGTTTGAAAGTTAGTGTCTTCTTAAGCATGCTAATCTTCATTTAATTCTCTCAAGATTAATCACCTGCTTCTAGAATCTTGATATTAAAGTTAGAGATAAATGTTATAAGAGAAGTATTTCTCTGTCAGATACTCTGTGTAAGAGGCCTACACTGAATAGATCAGTATAATATTGATAGGTCTTATATAACAAAGAGAAAAATGTTAGAGAAGAGAAGGAAAGAGAAAGTGTGAGAATCAGTGATTGAAGTGAATATTTATACATGTATGTGATGGTATACATGATGGAGCTTTCAGAGCGGAAGAATCTATACGCGTTAGTAGTGGCTGAGGATCGGCAATTGAGAATGCTGAGAATCGGAGCGTACGCGTTCAAGAATGAAGTGGTTGGAATCTGTGGAGTGAGAATGAAATAGTCTATATAATTGATTGAGTGCAGCCTGTCACATTAGCCCTCTCTTTTCAGAAGCAGTTCCTATCAGTCAAGGGCCGCTGTTTCAGATAATGTGGAACTCAGAGTCCAGATCAGGCAATTATATCTGACTCATTTCATGAGATATTGTTGACTGCAGCTGCAGAGTCTCTCATTGAAGATATTCTCAATCTCTCACTCAAGCTCATTATCTTCTTCTATGATGCCTGGCAGCTGTCAGTCAGAAGTCAGTTAAGAAGAGAATGAATCAGTGATAGTACAGCAGAGCAAGCTTGTATGAAAGACATTGTGAATCTCTGATGATATGTTAAGATGATAGTTATGACTATTTAGAACTTCTATCACTTTATACCTGACATGGTGGTAATCTAGCATACAAGATGAACATGTGATTTGTATATTCCTGAGATTCAATTATACAAGGTCTTCTATCTTATATTGCTCTGTGAGATCTTATCAGATATTGATTTAATCTTCTTAGTCTTATTTCACAGTTATTATGAAGATCTCTGCTTAGTGACAGGTATCTCAGAGCTTCATTACTATATTATCAGCAATCTGAATCAGACTGCAGAGATTCAGTGTGAACTATATAATCTCTAGAAGATTTAACACTTTCATGTAATATCTGTATGTAAGAAAGAACAGACTTATATCTATTAAAATAATATCTTAATCATTGATAGTGACTTCTGCATGTAGAAGAAGATCATGTTAATCATCTTATAAGTAATTACAGAACTTATAAAGATAATTCTTCATGATCTGAATTATCTGTTTTAATGTATTATCAGTCTCAGAGTGATAGATAGTTAATAAATAGTGTATAATCTTGAGAACTTGACAGATTCTTGTTCAGAGAGTACTCATGAATTGATAATCTTGATTCAATACAATAGATCTTGATAACTCATGTATCTGATAGAATGAACTCTGTAAGAAGACTTCAGTAACTTATTCAGTATTCATCTTATTACAAGATTTTAATATTATATCTTTACTTAGTCAGTCAACAATAATCAGAATATTCTTACAATTCTTACTCTTAGATAAATCAATAGTAAAGTTAATTACTACATCTTATTAGATTTTATCAGAGATATTAAGTAATTTCAGTAGATCTTTTCTACAGTTCTTTTATAAGATAATGAAAGAACAGCAGTTGTAGTTTTGAATGAAGTGTCAGATACTATTTAATATCTTAGACTAGTAGAACTCTTAGAAGATTATTCTATACAGTTATTCATGACCTGAGTGACTGATTATACATGAATCATGCATCTCTTACATTATTCAAGTGTATAAGAATTTGAAGTGAAGAACTCAACATTGTTCACAGAACTGTAGAGTATTATTATCATTGATTGAGTGTTCTGAGATGTTGATTCTTATATATAGTTCTGAAGAGAATCAGAGTGCTTCTTAACATACTGCTTCAGTGAGTGCTTGAAGAAGTTCATCAGTTTGAGCTGTTACATGTCATAATTCATTCAGTGTAGGTTTGAAAGAAGTTGAGATATCAGTGTCAGTGTCAGTGTTGATGTCAGTGACAGTTCTAATCAGAGAAGTGTGTATAGTGTCATGAGTTGTTCTATCTTGATCAATCAATATCTTCAGATTCAAGAGTTGATGTTCTTGATTCATTCAGCATGTATCTGTTATATCAGACAGCATATCTTATTCTCATTGTGAGAGAGTATCTGTCATTGAGTTCTGACTGTCAGAGCAGTAGTGTATTATAAAATAAAAGCAGCTTAGAAACTCAGATTATCATATCTATCATTCAGTGAGTTTACAGATAGTTATGAAATATTTAAGGTTCTTATAATCTATGATTATCTCAAATTCAGAAATACTTCAGAGTTCAGAGTCTCATTCTTCTAGACAGTGTACAATCACAAGAAGTTCCTTGTCATAGATCTCATAGTTGCATTCAGCAGGACTCAGTTTCTTAGACATGAAGATGCATGATTGTAAGACATCTTCATTATCATATTACAATATAGCTTTCTCTGTAACATAGTCAGAGAAGTCAGCTTTAATAACTGTTTCACAATCAGAATCAAATATCATTAATAGAGAGGTATTGATTAACATCTTCTTCATCTATGTGAATGCAGCTTCAGTATTCACTGATTACTGAAATACTGAGTTCTTTCTGATGAGTTCTGTAAGTGATCTCACAATATCTGAGAGATTTCATATAAATCACTGATGAAAGTTAGCAAATCTGATGAAGCTTTGTACATCTTTCACAGTATATAAAGCTTTTTATTCAAGAATGATAGAGACTTTCTTGAGATTAATTTAAATTCTCTTACTAGCTTCTATGATAAAATCTAGATATTTAATACTCTTGACTTTGAAGTCATACTTGTCAATATCTATTGATAGTTCTACTTCTGATAATCATTGTAGTACTCTTCACATGTATTCTTGATATTCTTTTCTGATCTCATCAGTGAAGATGAGAATGTCATTGAGATATACAGATATAAATTCATTAAGAAAATCTCAGAGTGCTCAGTTAATATACTTCTGAAATGTACTGAGAGTATTGACTAGTTCAAAGAGTGTAACTATTTATTCAAAGAAATTATAACATGTTCAGAATACTGTAAGTTATTCATCTTCTTCAGTAATACAGATTTTATAAAATGTGATGATAATATCTAATTTTATAAACTATTGAGCTTGTCTGATATGAGCTAGAGTTTCATTGATAAGAGATAAAGAATAGTGATTCTTCTTGATTAATCTGTTCAATTCTCAATAGTTCACACAGAATCAGAGTTCTTTATCTGATTTCTTTATAAAGAGAATAGAAGCTGCAGTGAAAGAGTTGCTAATATATATGAATTCTTTATTTAACAGATCATTGAGTGTCTTTCAAAGAAGAAGGAGTTCATCTCAGAACAAGTTATAAAGAGAGCCTTAGAATGATTCAGAGTTCTTATTATTCTTCTTTTTCAACTTGATACTGTGGTTCACTTCTGAACCTCATAAGAGAGATAGATTTTTAGCATTATTATCTTGTCAGAAGACATCTAGATATTCATGATATTATTAAGAGAGTTTTGTATAAGAATCTGTTATTGTAATGCAGGATAACTTTTTTAGAGCCTTTTTGATATCAGTCAGACTGACAGAATAAATTGATATATGATTCTGCTATCAGCAATTCTTTCAGCAACTTCTTTTTCTGAGTATTTTATAGATGTTGACAGAGATCTGTGTCAGGTTCATAGTCTTGTGAATGTCATTCTCATAAACTCTATCATTGTTAGAGAATATTAAACTCCTGTTTCAAGTGTTCAATAAGATGCCTTGTTCAGATAGTCAGACAAGTTCTAATATAAGATTATAATCAAGATTATCAACTTTATATGCATAGACATCTTTATACTGATGTTCTCTGATATCTATGTTTAGTTTTACCATGTAACAGATGCAAACATCTTTTGAATCATTGAATTCTGCAAGAAGTCAGAGTTTTGATAAGAGAATATACTGAAGGTTATAATGTCTTATAACTGAATATTTAATCATTGCATAGTGACATAGACTGCTATCTATCATGACATTTATATTATAAATGTTATTAATCACAGTAGATATAAGAATTGCATTTATTGTTATTTTCTCTTTAAATCATTGTCATCTGATCTCTTCAAGCTTCTGTTTACAAATTTGAATAGAAGCTAATCTTTTCCCTGTTTCACTGAGACATTCTTGTAGTTATCTTCTGATTCTTTCTTCACTGCAATGTGGTTGATGTGGACAGATACTGATTCATTCTTTAAATGAGAAGACACTGATCTTTCTCTTGATTGAGAAGGCATATAGATTAATTAACAGTTGAAAGCAATGTGTTCTGATCAGTTACAGTTAATACACACTTTATATTGACATCAATCAGTGACTTCTTCAGGAGTGATCTCAGGAACTCAGAAGCCTGTTCAAACAACAGAAACTCTTGCTTGTGTGTAGACATTCAAGTCTACTCAATTCATGACATCTGCATCATTGTTATTCTTCAGCGCAGGTGTGTGAGTGACTGAGTTATTTCTTAATGCAGATGTGTAATGTCTTCTGCCACTGTTCTGTATACTCTTGAGCTTGATAAGATGATCATTCAATATCTGAAGCTGTGTGCAGAAACCTTCATAAGTCTGATCTTCATCTACACTTACAAGAGCCTGTAAGAGTTTGAAAGTTAATGTCTTTTTAAGCATACTAATTTTCATTTGATTCTCTCAAGATTGATCATCTGCTTCTAGAATCTTGATATCAAAGTCAGGAATGAATGTTGTAAGAGAAGTATTTCTCTGTTAAGTACTCTGTAATCAATCTAATACTTTCTGTTGTATGACAGTGTCTTGAAACAGAATATCAAGATATTGAATAATATTGTCAGATGTTTACAACACTGATTTACATGCTTTTATTCATGAATGAAACTTCTGTTTCATATAATCTTTCAATTGTTCATTGATATATCAATCTTGATTGATTAGTGAATCAATGACATCTTCATCTACACTTAGTTTTATAATCATTTTCATTCTCCATGATGAGTAGAGAGTGAGATCAGAAGTATTAAAATATATAAGAGTATCTAAGTGTTTCTTCAGTGCTTTTGTATTTAATTCTGTAGATATTGAAATCACATGAGTTAATTATTGAATCTCTTCATATTGAAGTTGTTGAGTTGCATTCATATCAGCTATTTATTATTATTGTAATTTCAACATTGCTCAGAGTCATTGTAGCATCATATCTATACTGGCATTTGAGAGTTTCATATTATTGTTAGACATAGTTATATTGTTTTATCAGATGTCTAATATCTGTGAAATCTGAAGAAGTGTAATTATATGAATATCTCATATATCTGAGTGTCAGAACTCTCTGGTCTTTCACTGACATTCTCTTTGTAAGATCTTATTACAGGGTCAGAATAACTGATGAGCAAGCTTCTATCTGAGAACTCAGTGTTCACTTTAACTGATTATTTCTCTTTCTTATGTGTTGTTACATGTTCAGATATCTCTCAATGAATAATTGTTTCTAATAAGAAGATGATGTGTGAATAATCATTTCTAATAAGAAGATGATGAATGTTTTTCTAGTGTAAGAGGCCTATGCTGAATAGATTGATATAATATTAATAGGTCTTATATAACAAAGAGAAAAACATTAGAGAAGGGAAGAAAAGAGAAAGTGTGAGAATCAGTGATCAAAGTGAATATTTATACACATATGTGATGATGTATGTGATGAAGCTTTCAGGGCGGAAGAATCTATACGCGTTAGTGGCAGCCGAGGATCGGTGATTGAGAATGCCGAGAATCGGAGTGTACGCGTTCGAGAATGAAGCGGTTGGAATCTGTGGAGTGAGAATGGAATAGTCTATATGATTGATCGGGCGCAGCCTGCCACACTCTGTAATCAATCTAATACTTTCTATTACATAGCAGTGTCTTAAACCAGAATATTAAGATGTTTAATAATGTTATCAGATGTATATAATACTGATTTATATACTTTCATTTATGAATAAAACTTCTGTCTTATATAATCTTTCAATTGATTATTGATATATTAATTTTAATTAGTTAATAAGTCAATGATGTCTTCATCTACACTTAGTTTCATGAGTATTTTCAGTCTTTATAATGAGTAGAGAGTGAGATCAGAAGTATGAAAATATGTAGCAGTATTTAAACATTTCTTCAGTACTTATATATTTATATCTAATTGAATCAGTGTTAAAATTGTCTGTGCAGTTATTTCTTATTAAGTTAGTTCTTGATTTTCCTTATATTGACATTGTTGAGTTGCATGCATATTAGCTATTTATTATTATTGTAATTTTAATATTACTCAGAGTTACTGTGATACTACATCTATGCTTACATTTAAAGATTCTATCATATTATTATTAGACATAGTTATATCATTCATTGAATATATAATATCTGTGCTGAAGAATTCTTTGAAATCAGAAGAAGTGTAATCATATAAATATCTTATACATCTAAGATTTTAGAACTCTTAAGTCTTTCACTGATATTCTCTTATAAGATCTTATTCTCTTCATGAGATCTTATTACAGAGGCAGAGTGACTGATGAGTAAGCTTCTATTTAGAGACTCTCTATCTGCTTAACTAATTATTTATTTCTCTATTTCTTACATGTTATTATGCATTTAAATATCTCAGTGAGTAATCATTTCTAATAAGAAGATGATGAATGTGAATAATCATTTCTAATAAGAAGATGATGAATGTTTTTCAAGTGTAAACTAAATAGATCAGTATGATGTTTATAGATCTTATATAACAAAGTGAAAAACATTAGAGAAAGAAAGAAAGAGAAAGTGCAGGAATTAATAATCAGAGTGAATATTTATACATGTACACAGTGATATACACAGTGAAGCTTCGAGGTGAAAGAATAGAAATTCTGTAGATTTTTCAGCTGAGAATCAGTGACCGAGAATTGAAGCTTTGATAGAAATCTATGAAGTATTATAAAATAGTCTATATAATTGATCAGGCGCAGCCTGTCACATTTTTACAGTATTTACAGTACGATAATCATCATCACTCAACTCAGTCTCATTTGCAGACCTGTGCAAATGCCTGTATATTGATATTTTATTCAATATATAAATCATTAAATTACTCAGAGAATTATACCTGTGTTAAGTTACACTTGTATTTTCTCTTTTATAAAATTGACAATCTTAAAGCTGTTAATAATCTTATCTTCTCAGATTTTACAGACATGTACAAGTTTTATAAAAATGCTCACAATCATCTCTCTGATACTTATAGAGAAGATATTTCAGAATCAGAATCTGAAATTAATAATAGTTTACAATCTGAAGAATCAGAGCTTTTCAATTCCTGAAATAATCTTACAGCTCTACTATCTGTTGATTCTCACAATATCACTGAGTAAAGTAAGAATTCTATCAGAAATCACTCTCTTAATTATAAATATAATTAATCTCTACATATTAACACTCACCCGGATCTTGATACAGACTTTTGAAATTAAATGAAAGAGAAGTATTCTGTAAATACTACTCTTCAGTTCTCTAATATATGTGATAATTTAAAGTCAGATCAGTGACTTTTATTTAGTCTGATTATAGATTATTATTCGCTATCTTAATAAGAAGAATGAAAAATCTCTGTTAATTAATTTAGACAGTAAGACTGATATTAATAAAACATATATTATTACAGTTCTGTTTATAGCTCTGCAGAATATAACTGCAGAATATAACTATTCTATATTAATTATTCAGATAACTTCAACTGAAGTGACAGCTTATATAATCAGCAGTTATATTGTATACTTCTTATTTCAACTATCTATTAAATCTATTTCTAGATTTGTGTGATTCAAAGATTGCTTAAGCCAGCGTATAATTACAGACGTACGCCGGCTTCTTATATACAGTACACTAAATTAATTAGTGACTGCTATGACCTCTTTACATTTGTAAGCAAGTTCAGAAGCAGTTGTGTTATTATTCAGTGATTGTATATTCTTCTAAATTATATTCTTTCTCATCAGATTCAGTTATACTTATATAATTATAATATATATTCTAGCTTCATGCGGATTAGCGCGTCACTAGTGTTCACAATTATGTAGTCTATTTCTGATTTAGCTAGTGTTCTGTATATACTCTTACAAAGACACTTTCACTATATTACATCTTTTTTTCACTCACTTTTCTTATTCTTCAATTATCTTCTTCATTATTATTATCATTAAGTGTTATCATCTTCTTCAAGATTTCTACTTCTTCTTCTGTTCAACATCTTATATTTATTGATCTATCATATTGTATGTTATTATTATTATTCTTCAATTATAGATGTATGCAGTCAGAGACTATGACATCTACCTGAGAACTTTTAGTTCTCAGAGTTTTTTCTATATCTGTAGAGTAAACTATTATACATTCATCAATTTCAGATATGCAAAATCAGAAAATTCCAGCTCAGAATATAAAAACTGTTTACAAATTGCAGAATTTCAACATCTTCTGATACTTTGAAGTAATTTAACAATATCATGACAAAAGAAAAGAGAACACAGTCTTAAAGATAGACATATTAAATAGACAGATAGAAAAGAATAGAAAGGAAAAAGTAAAGTAGAAAGAGACTGTAACAAAACAAATTATTAAAAGATAGTATATAGCTGTTTTAACAGACTATATCTGATCAATTTTCTCTTCTTCATATTCAGATATTTCTGAATTTGGTCATTCTCTTGTAGCTGCTTAAGTTTCTGATAGAAAGTCTATTAAGTATTTAATTTCTGTCTCAGTTGAGAATAAGAATATTATATTTAATTGATTTAGATTATACTTCCCTTTCAATCTGACTCTGAGACTATTGTATAATGTATAGTGTATTATAATATACTCAGAATTCTCATTTGCATTGCAGAATGAGCATTCTATTAAATCAAATCTATCATCAAATCTTTGTATATAAGATTTGAAATAGTCATATTCTAGTTTCAGCTGTATTATAGATGAGAATATTTTCTTTTTACATTTAATTAAACAAGATTTTCACTTGAGTTTTGTTTCAAATCTTGAATAATGTATACTCTTCTTTTATTTCTGTCAGCTTTCATTTCACTTATCTAAACAAGATTCTTTTATCTTTCTCTTTATAAAAGATCAGAATACAATTTTTTGAATAGATCTGTTTAATTCTGAACTCTTTTTTACAGCTGAATCAGCTAATTCATTGTTATAAATATTCATCTAAGCAGGAACTCAGTGCAGATGAATTATCAGCTTTAATATTCTTCTCTTTTAAATTTTCAAAACAGAGTTTAAAATGAGTTCAAGATTCATTTGATTATTATGAATCTGACTATTTCTAAGTCTTTCAAAGCAGCTTGACTATCAGAGATATTATATCACTTTCAAACTATTTCTCTTTATAAGATTTTATTTCAATGAGTTTGAAAGCTTTCACTATTATAAATAGTTCAGTATCAAAGACTTCAGATTCACAGTCTAGATTGAAGAAATCTGAGATAAAATTAATATTATCTTTCAGTATAAGAAATGTCTGTGTCTAATCTATTCAAATTCTTATTTTTTAAGTCATCTGAATAAATCAGAATAGAGTCTTCTATATTGATTGTAGAAATTCTCTTCAAATACTGTTCATATTCTTTCTCTTTAGAGAGTTCACTTATTTGTAAGTCTATAAGAGATTCAAGCTTTTCTCTTCAAAGAGATATCTTCTCATGATTAACTTTTTCAATATTTAAAGAATAAAATTAATTTTTAATCAGTGAGTACAGTCTGTATAGTTGAAAAGATATTTTCTTTGAAGAAATATTCTCATTTCAATCAAGAAATCTATTTTAATTCAGTTCATTATGAGAGTTAATTGATGAGAATTAAGAAGAGACTCTTTCTCTGATTATATAATTTGAGCTTATCTTTATAACTCTCAGAATATAGTTCATACAGGTCTTTTCAAATTTAATAGTAGAAGAAGAAATTGAAGCTTCAATCCACATTGCTTTAATAGAAGATGATTTGAATACTCTCAGAATTCTTCTTAAAGCTCTCTTTTACAGATTTTGAAAGAGTTCAGTGAAATTTTCTTGATTATTATATTAAACTTAAACTTCATAATCAGCTACTGAGATAATACAGACTATATATAAATATCTCATAGCCTGGAAGAATAGATCTCTCTCTGTATTTAATAGTCTGATTATATTGTTTAATAGTCTTTCTGTCTTGATAGTTCTTTGTTAAATATGATATTTAAAATTCAACTTAAAGTTTAATCATACTTCTAATCATTTGATATTTAAACTGGGTTTAATCTCTCTATTTAAAAGAGTTAGAGATAGTTCTTTCTCATTGAATCTAGAAAAGAAATGAATTAACTCAGTTTTATTCATATTAAATTGACTTTGATTGATATCAGCTCTGACAAAGATTGTCTTTACTACTTCTTCAATTACTTCCAAATTCTCTCTGATTGTTTTTGAGCTGTAGACTAGATCAATATCATTCATATAACTCAGAGATCACACTATTTTCATATCTATATTTTTGAATAGATATGCAGTGTATATTGTAAATAAAATGAGTGAGATTCAAGATTCTTATGATACTTCTATTTTTATCTCAGTCTTGTCATATTTCATTTCATCAAAGAATAGTTCTATAATTCTTTTAGATATAAAACAGTTAACTCATTTTATTAGAGAAAGTGACAGTTTTAACATCTTCAAAGTCTGAATTAACTTTGACTTTGAAACATGATTAAATACTTCTTTTATATTAATAAAAACTACAGTTGAGATCAGATCTTCATACTTTGCTATTTAAATATTATAAACAACTAAGAGAATAGTATTAATTACAGAACATTGTTTTCTATCTCTTATTTATTCACTGAATAAAAGAGAATTATTAATAGAGCCTATAAAAGATAGTTAAGTAGCTATTATATTTTCTAAAACCTTTTCTAGACAGTTCAATAGAGATATTACTCTATATGACTTAGAAATTGAAGTTTTTCTATTAAATTTTATAAGAATCACTTCAGTGACTTCTCTTCAGTATTCAGAATAATATTCATTTTTTAAGAGATTGAAAAAGAGCTCAAAATATTCATTCTTTAAGTAGAGGTATATATTTTGAATAATCAGATGATTGATTGAATCAGGCCCTGTAGCAGTTTTAACTGAACTTGTGAAAATAGCTGACTCTAATTCATCTTGTGTAAGCTCAGATCATTCTCAGTTATTTTCATCATTATTATTATTATTATTCTTCCATTATACTCATATGCAAGCGGAGCTTATAATGAGTCCTTGCATGATGTTAAATACAGGTCAAGTGTTAGTTATACAGGAGAAAATACAGGTGTTGAGACCATGTCAAGATAACAAGAACATAGGAAAATACAAAGAAGTGACAATTAAATACATGCGATAATAACTTCTCAGCTCAGGAACATAGAGCAATTCATTGAAGCGATTTGTACACCTCTGTATTTATTAGAAACCTGAGATGCTTGAGTTCCGGATTTAATGTATCCCCTGCGGGTTTCGAACCCACGCGCCTTGGTTTCCCACGCCAAGGCGCTACTGGGTGGCCGCATTAACCATTCAGCCACCGGGGCAGTCATTTTCATCAATATAGTTGTGAAGTAATATATTCTCTTTCTCTGAATCTAAATCTAATGAGTTTTGAAAGAGACTTCTTATAAAAGCTTGATATTCTTTCTCAAAAGAGTTTGCTGTATATAATTCATTCTGAAACTCATATTTCAAGACTGAAAGTTTTGCTACACTTCTTGTTTCAGTGTAGTTAAAAGCTTTAAAATCTTTCTTTATTTATACTTCTTTAAGAAATTTATTTCAGCAGTTTATTTTAGCTCTTTTAATATCTGAAAAATATTCATTTCTGATAGCTTTGAATACTTTATCAGATATTATATCATTCTTTCAATCTCTTCTAGCAGTAGCTAATTGTTTCCTTTTAGATATGATATTCTTATTTCATCAAGATTTGAAATACTCAGAAGACTTTCTCTTTAGAATATTATCTCTAACACTTGTTAGAATAATAGATGTAGTAAGCTTCACTCTATTCTCAAGTATTTCATTTGAGATATCTTGATCAGGGTTTTAATATAGCTCACTCTGCTTTTCAGATTTTAACAGTTTTATACTTTCTTCAACTGCTTTTCAATCAGGTTTATTATTATTATTATTATTCTTCAATTATAGATGTATGCAGTCAGAGACTATGACATCTACCTGAGAATTAAAAGTTCTCAGGGTTTTTCCTATATCTATAAAGTTAACTATTATACATTCACCAATTTCAGATATGCAAAATCAGAAAATTTCAGCTCAGAATATAAAAACTGTTTACAAATTGCAGTATTTTAACATCTTCTGATACTTTGAAATCATTTGATAATATCATGACAAAAGAAAAGAGAACACAGTCTTAAAAATAAACACATTAAATAGATAGATAGAAAAGAATAGAAAGAAAAAAGTAAAGTAAAATAAAGAGAGACTGTGATGAAACAAATTATTAAAAGATAGTATATAGCTGTTTTAACAGACTATATCTGATCAATTTCCTCCTCTTCATATTCAGATATTTCTGAATTCAGTCATTTTCTTATAGCTGCTTGAGTTTCTGATAGCAAGTCTATTAAGTATTTAATTCCTGTCTCAGTTGAGAATAAGAATCTCATATTTAATTAATTTAGATCATACTTCTCTTTCAATCTGACTCTGAGACTATTGTATAATGCACAGTGCATTACAATATACTCAGAATTGTCATTTGTATTGCAGAATGAGCATTCTATTGAATTAAATCTATCATCAAATCTTTGTATATAAGATTTAAAATAGTCATGTTCTAATTTCAGCTGTATTATAGATGAGAATATTTTCTTTTTACATTTAATTGAACAAGATTTTCACTTGAATTTTATTTCAAATCTTGAATAATGTATACTCTTCTTTTATTTCTGCCAGCTTTTATTTCACTTGTCTAAACAAGATTCTTTTATTTTCCTCTTTATGAAAGATTAGAACACAATTCTTTTAATATATTCACTTAATTCTGAACTCTTTTTTACAGCTGAAGCAGTCAATTCATTGTTATGAATATTCATATGAGCAGGAACTCAGTGCAGATGAATTATCAGCTTTAATGTTCTTCTCTTTTGAATTTTTAAAATAGAGTTTAAGATCAGTTGAAGATTCATTTAATTATTATAAATCTGACTATTTCTAAGTCTTTTTAAAGCAGCTTGACTATCAGAGAATGTTTATATATCTTTCAAACTATTTTCTCTTTTATAAGATTTTATTTCAATAAGTTTGAAAGCTTTCACTATTATAAATAGTTCAGCACTAAAGGCTTCAGATTCACAGTCTAAATTTCAGAAATCTGAGACAAAATTAAAATTATCTTCAGTATAAGGAATGTCTGTGTCTAATCTATTTAAATTCTTGTTCTTTGAGTCATCTGAATAAATCAGAATAGAGTCTTTTATATTGATTATAGAAATTCTCTTTAAATACTGTTTATATTCTTTCTCTTTAGATAGTTCACTTATTTGTAAGTCTATAAGAGATTCAAGATTTTCTCTTCAGAGAGATAACTTCTCATGATCAACTTTTTCAATATTTAAAGAAGAAAATTGATTTTTAATCAGTGAGTATAGTCTGTACAGTTGAGAAGACATTTTCTTTGAACAATTATTTTTATTTCAAGTAAGAAATCTATTTCAATTTAGTTCATTTTCAGAGTTAATTGATGAAAATGAAGAAGAGACTCTTTCTCTGATTATATGATTTGAGCTCATCTTTATAACTCTCAGAGTATAGTTTATAGAGGCCTTTTCAAATCTAATAGCAGAAGAGAGAATTGAAGCTTCAATTTTCATTATTTTAATTGAAGATGATTTGAATACTCTCAGAATTCTTCTCAAAGCTCTGTTTTATAGACTTTGAAAGAGTTCAGTGAAATTTTCTTGATTATTTCATCAAACTTGAACTTCATAATCAGCTACTGAGATAATACAGACTATATATAACTGTCTTATAGTCTGGAAGAATAGATCTCTCTCTTTATTTGATAGTCTGATAATGTTGTTCAATAGTCTTTCTGTCTTGACAGTTCTTTGTTGAATATGATATTTAAAATTCAACTTGAACTTTAATCATACTTCTAATCATTTGACATTTAAACTGGGTTTAATCTCTCTATTTAAAAGAGTTAGAGATAGTTCTTTCTCATTGAATCTAGAAAAGAAATGAATTAACTCAGTTTTATTCATATTAAATTAAATTTGATTGATATCTGCTCTAATAAAGATTCTCTTTATAGCTTTTTCAATCATTTTCAAATTCTCTTTGATAGTTTTTAAGCTTTAAACTAGATTAATATTATCTATATAACTTGAACATTACACTATTTTCATATTTCTATCTTTGAATAGATATGCAGTGTATATTGCAAATAAAATGAATGAAATTGAAGATTCTTACAGCACTTCTATTTTTATCTCAGTCTTGTCTTATTTCATTTCATCAAAGAAAAGTTATATGATTCTTTTAGATATAAAATAGTTAACTCATTTTATTAGAGAAAGTGGCAGTTTTAACATCTTCAAAGTCTGAATTAACTTTGACTTTGAAACATAATTAAATGCTTTTTTTATATTAATAAAAACTGCAGTTGAGATCGGATCTTCATGCTTTGTTATTTAAATATTATACATAACTAAGAGAACAGTGTCAATTGTAGAATATTGTTTTCTATCTCTCATTTATTCACTGAATAAAAGAGAATTATTAATAGAGCTTATAAAAGATAGTTGAGTAGCTATTATCTTTTTTAAAATCTTTTCTAGACAGTTTAATAGAGATATTACTCTATATGACTTAGAAATTGAAGTTTTTCTATTAGATTTTGTAAGAATCACTTCAGTGGCTTGTCTTCAGCATTCAGAATAATATTCATTTTTCAAGAGATTGAAAAAGATCTTAAAATATTCATTCTTTAAGTAGGAATATATATTTTGAATAATTAAGTAATTAATTGAATCAGGCCCTGCAGCAGTTTTAACAGAACTTGAGAAGATAGCTGACTCTAATTCATCTTATGTAAGATTAGATCATTCTCAGTCATTTTCATTAATATAGTTTAGAAGTCATATATTCTCTTTCTCTGAATCTGAATCTGATAAGTATTGAAAGAGAATTCTTATAAAAGCTTGACATTTTTTCTTAAAAGAGTTTACTGTATATGATTCATTCTGAAACTCATATTCTAAGACTGGAAGTTTTGCTACACTTCTTGTTTTAGTATAGTTAAAGGCTTTAAAAACTTTCTTTTCTTATACTTCTTTAAGAAATTTATTTCAGCAGTCTGTTTTAGCTCTTTGAATATCTGAAAAATATTCATTTCTGATAGCTTTGAACTCTTTATCAGATATTATATCATTCTTTCAATCTCTTCTAGCAGTAGCTAATTCTTTTCTTTTAGATAAGATATTCTCATTTTATCAAGATTTTGAATACTCAGAAGATTTGCTCTTTGAAATATTATCTCTAACACTTGTTGGAATAATAGATGTAATAAGCTTGACTCTATTCTCAAGCATTTCATTTGAGACATCTTGACCAGAATTTCAATATAGCTTACTCTGTTCTTCAGATTTTAACAGTTTTGTACTTTCTTCAACTGCTTTTCAATCAGCTTTTTCAAAGTTAAACTGATTAGAGAGAAGAGAATTTTCACTCATTTGTTTTTCACTCAGTTCAATATTAAATAGAATAATCTCATGATCTGATTCTGATATCTCATTTGAATTAATAAATCAGTTTATAAGTCTTTTTTTCATTAGATTTTATAATATGAAGATTAGATCTATAATAGATTTCTGTTTCATATCATTTCTAAAGAATGTTTGTTAATCAGACTTATTAACTAAATCTATTGAATGCTTAAAAATTTATTCAATTACATTATCAGCTCTTACTGCTCTCTTGCATTCTGAATTTCATCAGAGATCATATGCATTGAAATCTCTGATAATTATAGAGTTTCTTAATGAAGTTATGTTCAGAAATTCTCTATCAATTGTTCAGATATTATTATTTTTCTTTAATAACTTTTCATTATAGATATTTATGAGCTGTATAGTATTAAACTCATTCTCTTTATCTATAATATCACTCACCAGAATATCAGAGTCAGATATGATATCAAATCTTAGATTAAATTGATATCTTGATCTCTTTCTTTCATAGATCACTACTCTTGACTTTATCTCAAACTTTTCAGATAGAAAGCAGTAGTAGCTTGAATGAAAAATGATATATTTTTACTCAGCATCAAAATTCAGTTTCTGAAGCAGTATCAAATCAACTTTTTATTCAAATGCAATTCAAAGATAAGAATAAATATAATTTGAGTTTCTATTTACATTATTTTGAATAAATGTGATTTTTGAAGAGTTTTTAAACTTTTTTTGTTATTTTTGTTGTATATTCATACTAAAAGAGAGTAGAGATAGAGTAGAATCTAATCACTATTATCAGATAGTAGATTACAAGTATTTTGAAAAGTAGGAATCTCAACTGCTTGTATTACATCTAGTTTATCATCAGAGTCATTTCTCAATTCTCTAATCTTAACAGAAGTTTGAGAATTCAAATTCTGTTTACATTTAGCTGAAGAATTGAAGTGTAAAGATTTAGATAGTTAAGTGTTTCTTCTTTTTAAGCTTACAGTTATAAGTTTACTAGCTTGACTCTTCTTTTCAGTTCTAGATTGACTTTGAGCTTCATCTTTTCTTCAGTTCTTTTGAGTTCTTGAAGCAAACATACATTCTTTTGAGCTAGATGCATGTTTTTCTTTGCAATTAGAGCACTTAAGCAGAGTGTATTGATATATTTCATCTCTTTTTAAGCATGTTTCACATTTATGCTCACTAGTTTTGTGATCTCTGGTACAGAATGCACATTTTGAGTCTCTAAAATATGAGAGAGTAAAGTGTTCATATTTTTCACAGTTTGAACACTGTGTTTGAGCTTTGAGATTCATTCTTGAGTCTTTGGATTCATGAACTCTCATTTTCAAATCTGCTACTCTTACTTCAGAGATCTTTGACTGTTCAAGTATCTTTGTATATACTAGAACAGAGGCATTTCTTCTGCTTTGTCTGAACTCAATTGAATTTAGTCATACAGGCTCTTTTCTCAGTTAAATAGAGTTGTATTCTTCTAATTCATTTTTGAGAAGTAGCATTCCTTCACAGTCAAAAGTTTCAACTGGAATATTATGAAGAATGAATTTATCTCACTTTTCATCTCTCTCAGATAGAATTATTATGTTTAACAAAGATTCTACTGCTGATTTTCAGAGATTCTCATTCTGAATAAGGAATTCTGCACTGAATTCAGGCATTTTAGTCAGAATGATGAAGTTTTCAAAGAATGATGACTCAATTGAAGCTATAACTGATTTTTGAACTTTAATATCAGTTATTAACTGAGAAAAGAACTGCTGATTGATTTCATTTCTAATTCTAAAAGTGAGATTTGAGTTTAGCCTGTTTCTTTTCAAAATATCCTGATTTGAGACTTTGAGAATAAGTGTTCTATTTCTGGAGATTTGAAGATTTTTCTCTTTTTATATTTTTTTCTTCACTTTTCTATTGATAGAAGTATAAGCAGTATTGTTCTCAGTTTTCTCAGGATTGTGACCAGATTTTGAGATAGTAGATTTAGAGATAGCAGATTTAGAGACAGCAGATTCAGCTGCTTTGATATATGTTTTCTTCTGATTTAAAGAAGAAGAAGAAGAAGAAGTAGAAAAAGAAGAAGAGTAAAATAAAGAGCCAGTAATTATACTAGGAATTTTCAATGTTTTTAGAACTGTGTTTGAAATTCCAAGTTTGAACTTGATCATCTTCTGTAGTTGTCTAGTCTAAGTCTGAAGAATTAACAGAACTTCTTTATTCATCTTACTCAGATACTGCTTTCTAAGAATCTTGCTTACTTTTTCAAGTTTCTGTATTTCAAGAACTTGTTATTTCTCTATTTCTTCTTTCTTTCTTCTCTTCAGAATTTCAATTTCAGGAATAGTATTTGAGAAAGCATCTTTTTCCACATCGACTGAGTGTATTTTTGAACTCATTATTCTCACTCAATGAAAAGTTAATCAGACTGTTTCAATTGAGATATTTCTTGAACTCTTTTTGAATTGAAAAGTTAAGCAGACTGCTTCAAAAGAAGAATAGAAGACTTTTATGTATAAAACACCTGATTTCTTTTCACACTAGTTCAGTAACTAGGTTAGATTTTTGAAGAGAATCTAATAAACTAAAATTGATTTTTAAGATAAATTAATAAAATCTTTATAATCTCTTTCTTGAGATACAGTGAGGAAAAGTATGATATCAATTAATAATAAATCAGATAATATAACAGTTTTTGACAGAAAAACTAATAAAAAAATAAATCAATTTTTTACAGAGAAATTGATTAAAACTATTCAATTTTATTCTAAATTATTCAATTCTGCTCACACAATAAGTATACAACTCAAATCAGTTAATAAAGAGTGTAAAAAAGAATTAAGTATTAATAAAAGCTCTTCAGTCACTGAAAAAGTAATTCTTACTTAATAGAATATGAAATTATAACAGAAAATAACTCTATTTTTATTTCTTTGTAAGAATATTGTATAAAATTCTGTAAGAATAAGTGCTCGCAGGCGATTATTCAGGTGTTTGCAGCTTGGCGTGATATGTACTGTTAACTACTAGAAGTATTTGTGATAGAAAGATAAAATGTAGAGATCAAATGTATAATAGCATTCAAGCTGAGTTATGAATAGTATTCATGAACTCCAGTCTATATAGTTATGTATAGTCAAGGGCCGCTAGCTCTATTGATTATATGAGAGATAGAAATAGAAATAAAGAATCTGTAAGAAGTGAGATTTCTTACATATTCTTCTCTCTCTAAGACTTTGTTCATGAAGTCTTTTACTGAGTAACTTCATAGAATCAGCTCAGTACTGCAGTGATACTCACTAAAAATTCTTCACATCTATAAAAAATCTCAGTGAGAAAAAATCTCTTATTATTACAAAGAGAAAAGAGTCTGTCACTCAGTTTCTTATTTCATAAGATTCTTTATGATTTACAGATTCTTCTCTGACTATCATGCAGATTTATCTCATATCTTTTATATAGAAGAGTTCTGATTAACTCTCAATTATTTTTATAAGATTCTTATGTGATTATCACACAGATTCATCTTACAGATGAATCACTCTCTGTGAGATCACTCTCATCAAAGAGAAGTATTTATAAGTTAATCTTTCACTTATTCTTATAAATCATTGTTCTTTAACACTGTAGAATTGTGAGGAATTTTTCATTCTTTTATCAACTCTGTAGAATTGTAGAATTAAGATATCTGTGACCTGCAATCACTCTTTATAGTCATATAGAAAGATTCAGGCCTGTGATTCATAATTACTCTTATTTACTAGAGTGATCTGACTATTCTATGAGATTATTCACAGTGTAAGTAAATCTCTCTAGAGTAGTATAAATATCTCAGATCTGTTCATAGAATCTTATCTTCTTTTTTCTTTTTCTATAACAGCTCTTATTCTCATAAACTGTGAGTATTCTCATTCATTTATAAAGTATTTTCACTCAGATAATAGAGAGAGAGTGTTTCTAACAATATCTGTATATTGATTCAAGAACTTCTCAAGAATAAAAATTTTTTCAATTTTAATATCTTTATAAATAATGTCTGATCACTGCTGAGCTTCTTATAAGTGTCTCTGTGACTTCTCTAGTTGCTTTTTACTGGCTGGTGAAGCAGGGACATCACTGCTCATAACTGTATCTTCATTCTTCTCAGCCCTGTCACTGCATCTGATCTTCAGGTTAGCAGTCAATTCCATATCTTTCTCAGACCAGTCTCTGGCTTCAAGCAGCACAGTCTCTCTCTTTACTGTAAGTCTTCTTATAAGTAATTCCTTACAGACTCTAGCTGACAGTTCTTGTGAAGCTTCTGATATTGTCAGTGTCTTCTGCAGCTTCACAGGCCTATGATCACTCTCTCTCTGTCCGCACAATCTCTGATCAGATATATACAAATATATCTAGGTTCTCTATCAATGATTCTCACACTGCAGTGCATTTTCACAATCTCATTATTAATGAGAGATGAATTCTCAGGTATCTGTAAAATCTGAGTAATCAAGACAATGCAAATATCATGAATTCATAACAGAAGTTGATCTGAGCAGATGAGCTCTCTCTTTATATCTCAATTGTTTTCAGACTGAATACTTCAGCACAACTGAGAAAGTGAACACAGCTTTGTAAGAGATATCTAGTTACACACACAGACAGTCAGCTCTCAAGACTCTGCTATAACTGTACATACTCTGATATCTGACTTCTCTGAAGTCTGTGTATTTCTGACAGTCTTTATATCAAATGTAATAATTATCTGTACTGTGAGCATAATACTCTCTACTTCTTTGAAGAAGAAAATTGATCATTATGAAAGAGATTGAGTATCACAGATATTAAGAATATGAATTTAAGTTTTCTTTATTTTTTCTTTATTAATCTCTAAATTGTGTTCACAGCTCTGTTTGTTTTCTTGTTTTTTAGCTTTAATAAGAGTATGATTTCTTCTTCTCTTGTATATGCTGTAAACTGTTCATCTCAGTAGAAACTCATTATCTTGTAGACTAGAGCTTATAAATGACAGTGTTAATGTCTTTATCATAATCAGGTTCTTAGCAAAGATCACATTATTCTGACTTATCAGAATTTATAGTATGAAAGTTATGTCTCAGCTTCTGCAGATATCTTATCTACTCAGATGATTCTTAAGTGAACTTATTCATCTTATCAGAATATTCTTATCACTGAATCTTGAATCAGAGTTCATAATCTTACTTCTCTGAGTTAATAATTTCTTTGATCTGATATTCTCTTTCATTCTCTAGTACTTTGTAAATAGAGTGATGAGTCACAGAGTTCTCTTCTAAGAATTTCTTATATTCACAGAGTAAAGAGATATAAAAAATATTATATATCTGTAACTCAGATGACAGTTTCAATCTGTAAAACTATAAACTAACTTTCTTCATAATCTTATAAGACTCTATCTATAAGAGATTCAGCTTCTTACTAGATCTTCATGTGATGATATTTTCTAGACTCAGTCAGACTCTATCATCTTTTTTAAAACTCTTTATAATATACTTGAAGTCATAGTATCTCTTCTAATACTCTTGAGTCTTTCTCAAGAATTCACAGGCTTTCTTCTGAATCTTCTGAATTCTCTCAGCTTATTCATAGATATCATCACACTCTATAGTATACTCTTACAGATTCATCAAGATTATCTGTGAATAAGTCTTAGTAAGCATCTCAAAGAGGATTTTATCTATGCTGATATACTTTGAGTTATTGTATATAAACTCTGTGAGTGATAATTAATACACTCAGTTATTTTGATTGTAATTGACAAAGTATCACAGATACTATTTCAATATACTTATCAGGTATTCTATCTGATCATCTGTCTGTTAATAAAAAGCTGTGCTTAGATCTTGTGAGATCTTCAGTATAGTTATCAGATTAGATCAGAACTCTTCTATAAAGATTAATTCTCTGTCTGAGACAATATTCACAGATAACTCATATAACTGAATCATATCACAGATAAAGATATGAGTCAAATCTCTTGACTTCAAGTTCTTACAGATAAGTATAAAGTATGTTATCTTGATAAAGTAATTCACTATCATCAGTACACTGTCAAAGCAGGTATTATATATATTCTTACTTTCAGAGAGACTTATAAGAACATTCATTTCTAGCTGTTCTCAAGATTTCTGTGAGATGAGTAGAGAAGTAAGTTCTTTATATAGTCTGAACTGCACTATCTGTGAATCCTGATAAACAGTATAAGAATTCACTATCTTCTTCATAAGTTCTCACATCTTCAGTCAGAAGTATTTTCTTGTAAGTAACTCATGAGTTCTAGTATTTATAAAATGATCTGCTAGAGAAGAGTTATAATACCTTTTAATAAGTTCTATACATAGAAACTCATTCATAAGTATATAAATTCAGTTCTCTCTTCATAAGAGATTATTTAAGTCTCTTTAATTCTTTATTTCTGCAGGATTGATCTCTGCTGTGAGCAGTTTCTGAATATACTGAGTATATTCATTCTTCAGTTATAGTTCAGATAATCTGAATAGAAGATCTTATAAAGACTTATACTCTGTTTCTTCTTATATCAGATCTTCTGCAGTGCTTCTCAAAGTCTGTAAACTCTTCAGATTATAGATACTCTCTTCAAGAATTCTTACAGAGATTCTCAGAGTGTTGACTCTCAGTGTTATAGAGAGTAGTTGTATAGACTTCTTTTCTCTCTCTTCTTTCTTCTCTCACAGGGGATTGAGAGACTCTTCAGTCAATCTCTTTATAACACTTAGTCTAAGTATTCTGTGAAGCTTTTCTATCTTCTCTAGTCTCTCTGTGTCTGTTATTCTGATCTTCTTAATATAGTCTGACCTGTGAGAGAGTCTGTCTGCTGAGTTCTTAGTTCTCTTGATATATTCTATCTTGAATCAGAACTCACTCAGTCTCTGAGCTCAGTGAATCTGCTACTGTAAGAGTTTCTTAATTGAAGTGAACTATTATAAGCTATTATAATCAGTTCTAACAGTAATCACTGTTATAAGATTCTCAAAGTAGTGACATTAGTAATGAAAGAATTTCACTATTATAAGAAGCTTCTGATTATAAATGCTATAGTTGATCTCTATGAATTGCATCTTCTGTGAGAAAAAGATCACTGAAACTCAGTTCTCATTTAACTGTAGTTATAAGACTATTTCTGAAATTGTAAAGAAGAAGACATCTGTCTTTAATCTGATTAAGAGTAAGAGATCAAAGTGAAATAGTATCACTGTATTCATGAATATCTATTTCAATCTTATAAAGACTCTGCAAGCTTCTGAGATAAGAAAGTTCTTACAGTTCTTTCTTCTTAATAATCTTTTCATTCTTTATTTACAGAATGACTTCTTCTTATTTTCATTCTTCAGCATGTCTGTAAGAGTTAAGAAGATTCTCATGAATATAAAGATAAACTGTCTATAGAAATTCACAAAGCTCAGAAAGATCTGAATCTCATAAATACTAGTTAGCTTCAGTCATGATAGAATAGTCTTAACTTACAAAGATTTTATCTAAATACTATCTACAGTGATTACATATTCTAGGAAATTAATCTGACAGATACTGAAGTTGTACTTTATAAGCTTAATATACAGTTCTATCTTATCTAAGATCTTTAACACACTTTATACATGCTCAGTGTGTTCTTTCTTCTTCACAGAGTACATTATCACATCATTCAGATATATTATCATGAAGACATTCAGATATACATGAAGTGTTTTATTGATAAAAGACTGAAATATCACAGAGATATTAGTCAGATCAAAAGACATCACTAGATATTCAAACAATCTCAGTACAGTTCTAAAGACAGTCTTTTATTCATCTTCAGACTGTATTTACAGTTATGTATATACATTGATTACATTCAGTTGTGTGAATATGACAGCTCTCACAAAATGATTGATTACATTCTCAATCAGAGATAGAGAATAGCAGCTCTTTGTTATCTTGAAGTTCAGATTATGATAGTTTATATACAATCTGAGATCTTTATTCTTCTTCTTTATGAATATTACAGAGGCTCTCACAGAGGTCTGTGAAGATTAAATAAAGTCATTCTTCAGATTCTTCTTTATATAGGCCTGCAAGATCTCTGTCTCATAATGAGAGAGCTTATAGATTGATTCTTAGAAGAGTTTCTATTCTTCTATCAAATCTATTATCAGATTCTTCTCATAGTGAGAAGAAAGCTCAGCTGTCTTTTCTGAGCTGAATATCTCTGTGAAATCTCAGTATTTCTCTGATATCTGAAGCTCAGTTTTCATGACTGTGAGATTCTCAGACACTTATAAAGTCATTATATAGATGAGCTTATCTTCTCTAATCAACTCTGCAGTATCAACTGATTCTATCTTTATAAGTAAGTCTGTCAACACTGATCAGAAGTATAAACCTGACTCATGAACAGCAATGTACAGATTGTGTCTTTGAAGTCATACAAGTCTCAAGTATATGTTATCTGTGATGTTCATGATAATCACAGTTTCTGTAAATCTTCTTCAGATTTCAGAGAGATCTTGCAATTCAAAAGTGACTCTTATAAGTCTCTCAGTTCTCAGATCTGAGTTCTTACATTCTGCTTATTATAAGAGTATGTTTTCAGTTTTCATCATTCAGCTCATTTACTCTGTGAGCTTTAGAGACACTATAGTAACCTGGGATTCTGAGTTCATTAATACTTCTCATACTTACAGAGTAACAGTACTGCAGTGCAGTCTCTCTCTGTAAGTAAGTATTTTCATCAGAGAAGTAACAGATTCAGATATCAGCTTTAAGACTCTTAAGAAGATTATTACTAACTCTGTCTGTGACTTCTCAAATTCTTATTTTAGTTTATTCAGATAGTTTGTGCAGAGATGTTCTGATTTAGAATAGATAAAGCAGAGTTTCTTTTTCTTAATCTCTTTATTATACACTCTGTTCACAGAAGCTTGTGAAGCTCTCTCTCTCTACTCAGTAGTCAGATATGAATCTCTCTATATCTTGTTATCTTTTTCTGATAAATCTGTTCTCTGTTATTCTGACTTTTATAAGACTGATCAGTGATCTGCTCTTCACAGATCTGTGACTCTCATAGTGATTTATAAGCAGTGAATAAGAGTTATCAGCTTCTTCAGAGTCAAGAATTTAGAGTCTTACTTAATGAGCTTATTCTGTATATCTTTATTCAGTCTCTTTATAAATATTATTACTCAGGTCTTGTTTCAGAGCTCTGTTTTCACAGATCTCAATTCATATCACAATTTCATGAAGTACTATGAGTAGTCTTGATCAGATTTCTCACCTCTTTTTCTAATATTAATGATCACAGCTCAGATGTTCTCTGTTCAGCTTATAGAGTCTCTTAACTTATTCTCTAGATAGATCTTGAGAATAGATCAGTAGAATCTCTCATAATCATTCTCTAGATAATTCAGTCAGTTCTTAGCTTCAGTGTAATAGAGGTCTGTTATTGCATAGATAACAGCTTCTTCATCTTTTATATTATATAGCTGAGCTTGTGAGTCAATTTTAAATACAAACTCATAAAAGCTTTTATAGATTATGATTTAATAAGTGGTCTTAAGTGATTGCAGCTTAAGAAAGTTTCTTTTCAGTTTGTAGATGTCTCTGAAGATCATGTCTAGAGACTTGATTTAAGAGTGTTTACAGATAGTAAGTATTTCTTGTAGAAAAATAGCTTGATTCTGTAGAAGATGCTCAAGAATGTTCTTCACTGAGATTGATTTATTTGTGAGTTCAGAGAGTTTCTCTGTCACAGATGTAAAGAATAATGTTCTGTAAGTAATTGATAAGTTCTCTAAGACTTCTTTTATAAGAGTTATTCATGATTCAGATGGCTGCTTCTGAGTGTCTGCAGTAAAGTTCACAGAGATTGAAGTATACAAGTTTCTAGTTCTTTCAGTTATAATAGACAGTTACTAACTGACTGAGCTTGAAATGTAAGAATAAATGCTCACAGATGATTATTTAGGTGTTTACAGCTTGATATGATATATACTATTAACTACTATTGTGTATTCACAGTAGAAAGATAAAATGTTAGAGATTAAATATAATAATAGTATCAGCTGAGTATGATAGTATCATGACTCAGTCTATATAGTGTGGGTAGCAAGGGCCGCTAGCCCTATGGTTACGCGAGAGATAGAAATAGAGGTAAAGAATCGCGAGGAGCGGGATTTCTTACAAATTCAGAGAAAAATATCTTACTTTTTCAAGAGAAGTAAAAAACTAATTCTAAGATCTTTTTTTTATATTAACTGCTGCAGAAGAATGAGATAGAAACTGCTAAGATATATACTACTGTATATCTTATATCAAGACTTTCTCTCTTCAGAGTATTGATTTTATAGAGAATATAAGTCTATTTCTATATAATAATATAAACATTATCAGTAAAATGTAAAGAAACTGATTATTTATATCTTAAAATAGAAGACTTTATTAATAATTATATCAATATAGAGTTAATTCTTAAATTCAATAGAAATCTAGTATTGCTGTTCTCAATCTCTTACAGAATCTATTAAATATTGAGATATTAAAACTAGATTTAATATATCTTACTATGCAGAGATCAAAGACTCAGTCAGATCTTGAGATATACTGATTTTATAGTTGTTATGTCTGCTGATTATGTATTGAATATAGTTACTGAGGTATCTTTTTGTATTTTTCTGCTGTGAATGAGCCAGATTGAAAGAAGTGATATAAGAATGAAACTCAGTGTTGATGACTTAATACATTAAGAGTTTTTATGAAGAAAGCACTTCAGATGTATTCATTGATCATATGCTTAATACTATTACTGAGATATCTTTTTGTATTTTTCTGCTAAAGATAGGCCAGATTGAGAAGAGCAGTATGTGAGTGAGACTTAGCATTGATGTTTTGAAACATCAAAGATAGACAGGGTTTTCACAGAAGTTGCTTCTCATATATCTTCACAATTACAGATCAGAGATCTTTCAAAATCAAGAAGATTGATGCATATGACTAGGTCTCCTCACCTTTCAATTTGTATGGCAATTTGGCCCGGGGTTGTGATGTGATAGAGGTGAACAGGGGATAATCCCACACAGGAGTTTTGAACAACATCTGGTTCACATTCAGCTGGATAACTCCATCACCACATGGAGTATGCGGTCAGCGATGGGGTTAAAATGCTTGTATGATAGAGGGCTCTTCGATGGATCTATCGGCGGGTTCTTATTCGAAAAATTGAACGAGTTCGTAGAAATTATCTTTTGCTTGTGATTCCTTGCATTATTATTATTATTATTCTTCTTCTTTCATTATACTCATATGCAAGCGGAGCTTATGATGAGTCCTTGCATGATGTTAAATACAGGCCAAGTGTTGGTTATACAGGAGGAAATACAGGTGTTGAGACCATGCCAAGATAACAAGAACATAGGAAATACAAAGAAGTGACAATTAAATACATGCAATAATAACTTCTCATTCCAGGAACATAGAGTGATTTGTTGAAGCGATTTGTACACCTCTGTATTTATTAGAAACCTGAGGTGCTTGAGTTCCGGATTTAATGTATCCCCTGCGGGTTTCAAACTCACATGCCTTGGTTTCCCACACCAAGGCGCTACCAGGTGGCCGCATTAACCATTCGGCTACCGGGGCGATTCCTTGCATTCTCTCAGTATATTTAATATGAACTTTTCTTGTACCTGATTCACAGAACTCTCACTCATGAAATCAGGTCTGTAACTGATTATATCAGATATTACAGTATCTAATCTCTTTCAGTATTTGATATGAAGATTATACACTTGAGACTCTGAGATTCAATATACTAAGCATTTGAAATGTTTTATTATTAATTGTAGATAGATAAGACTTTCATAATTCATGATTACTATTATTATATAACTGTTGTTGATATATCTATCTCATAATACTGGTACATGCTTAATCACTAGCAATTTCTTTTTATACACTGAGTAATTGAGTTCAGTACCTGATAGTTTTCTATCATTATACATTATCAGATACAGCTTGCTGTTCTTACTCATCTGTAGAAGAGTGTCTTCAATAGCTCATTTAAATACATCTGTCTCAATGTAGAAAGATTTATTATAATCTGATTGAATAAGCACTGAGAATGTTATCACACATTCTCTCAGTGTGAGAAAAGCCTCTTCACATGCAGTATTTCAGATGATTGAACAAAACTTCTTCTTTCACAGATTAGCATTCATTTCTCTTAAGAGATCTGAGAGTGATACAGCTATTTATATGAAGTCTTTGATAAAATCTGCAGTAATATGAGATCAACTCAAGCAACTGTTATATATAATATACATTTCTCAGTCATGACTAATTCACTATGATATTCAATTTCTCTGAAATGAGGTCTATACAGTCATTACTCACTACATGTTCTATGAACTGTAACTCTTTCATTTTAAACACACACTTTGTTGATTTGATGTAGAGCTTATACTCTGCCAGAGTTATAAGCACTTCATTAAGATGCTTCAGATATTCATTATATGAGTTTGAGAAGACTAGAATATCATTCAGATATACAAGATATGAGGTTTTATTCTATTTATAAAGAATTGTATTTATCATTATTTGCAAGATTGTGATTCAAAGATTGCTTGAGCCAGCGTACGATTACAGGCGTACGCCGGCTTCTTATATACATTATCTAAATTAATTAGTGGCCGCTAGGGCCTCTTTACATTCATAAGTGTGTTCAAAAGCAGCTGTGTTATTATTCAGCAGTTGTACATTCTTCTGAATCACATTCTCTCTCACTAGATTCAGTCATACTTATATGACTATGATGTACACTCTAGCTTCATGTGAATTAGTGTATCACTAGTGTTCATAATAGTGTAGTCTATCTCTGATTTAACTAGTATTCTGTATACACTCTCACAAAGAAACTTTCACTATATTATATCACTTATTTACTAACTTTTTTCATTCTTCAATTCTCTTCTTCATCATCATCATTATTAAATATTATTATCTTATTCAAGATTTCTATTTCTCTTTCTGTTCAACACTTTCTATCTGTTCATCTATTACATTATATGTGTTTCTAACAAAGATATCTTATTCTCATAACAAGTGTCATTGTAGTGCTCATATCAGGCAGTTCATTAGCAGTAAGTGTAATACATTGTAAAATGTGATCAGAACTTGTTTATTCTCTAACAATTATCAGAATATACTACTATGAATAGCACATCTTCTTCATCTTCTTATATACTCTCAATCTTCTTTTTCTAGCAGGTATCTGATTGTGTTTTGCATGAACACAGATACTGATACATTATTTTAATTCACATAGAATCTTCACATGTTAACAGATCTGAATTCACTGATAATTGTGATCTCAATATTGAATCATTGATTGAGAACTTGAGAAACATAATAATGAAGAAATTATCTGTATCAGATGTGACTGAGTCTCTTATAGTCTTCTCTTCTCTCTCTATTTCTTTCTCTGTCACTTCCCTCTTATCTTCTACACTTGTCCCTGTGTCTGGTTCTCCCGCTCTCACTATCCCTGTTTCTGTGACTCTCACTTCTACTCTTACTACTCCTGCTCTCTCTGCTGCTTCTGTCTTTGTTATCAGCTCTCCCTGTTTTAAGAAGATATTGCATAGACTTAATAAATTATATTTCTCAGTGCATACACTTCTGCTCTTCTTATCAATCTCTAAAACAATTTATTGTATAAAGACTGTATACAATATGATCATCTGAAGCTCAGTTGTAAATACTGATTATTATATTTATTTTAAATATTTATGATGAGATAATTATTTATTCATATCAGAGAATCATTTCTCTTCTCAACAGTGTTAAAATCATAGATCTTTTTCTTTTTCATCTTTTCTTCTAACATTGATTTTTCTGTTCTTAGAGGAGATTATTATGAGTTTTATTATATATAAAGTTATGATGTTCATAGATATCAAGAAACTTTTCACAACTGTTAAATTCAATATTATAAGTATATTCACTGTGATGAATTTCTTTGAAATGATAAATTCATATCAGCCTATTCTCTGATATCTGTTGTCTGACTTTGTGATACAGACAAAAGATATTCATGTTTTCAGAAATGAGAACACAGATGTTATACTCTTTTACACTTACAGACATGAGACTTATACACCTTGTCTGAGATGTCATTGTGAGAACAAGTCATTCACACACTGCATTCTGCTTTCTACATTTCTCTGTGTCTCTCTCTCTCTTTCTGAGAAGCCTCATGCATGTTGTAAAGATGTGTACAATTCTAAGATCAGCAGGTATTATTATTATTATTATTATTCTTCAATTATAGAGGTATGCAGTCAGAGACTATGACATCTACCTGACAATCTTTAGTTCTCAGGGTTTTTCCTATATCTATAGAGTCAACTATTATACACTTATCAATTTCAGATATGCAAAATCAGAAAATTCCAGCTCAGAATACAAAAACTGTTAACAAATTGCAGTATTTCAACACCTTCTGATACTTTGAAATCATTTGAAAATATCATGACAAAGGAAAAGAGAACATAGTCTTAAAGATAGACACATTAAATAGATAGATAGAAAAGAACAGAAAGAAACAAGTACAGTAAAAAGAGACTATAACAAAATAAAATTATTAAAAGATAGTATATAGCTGTTTTAACAGACTATATCTAATCAATTTCCATCTCTTTATATTCAGATACTTCTGAATTGAGTCATTTTCTTGTAGCTGCTTGAGTTTCTGATAGAAAGTCTATTAAGTATTTAATTCCTGTCTCAGTTGAGAATAAGAACCTCATATTTAATTGATTTAAATCATACTTCTTCTTTAATCTGACTCTGAGACTATTGTATAATGCACAATGTATTACAATATACTCAGAATTTTCATTTGTATTGCAGAATGAGCACTCTGTTGAATCAAATCTATCATCAAATCTTTGTATATAAGATTTGAAATAATCATGTTCTAGTTTTAGCTGAATTATGAATGAGAATATTTTCTTTTTGCATTTAATTGAACAAGATTTTCACTTTGATTTTATCTCAAATCTTGAATAATGTATGCTCTTCTTTTGTTTCTGCCAGCTTTCATTTCACTTATTTAAACAAGATTCTTTTATCTTTCTCTTTATAAAAGATCAGGACACTGTTTTTTGAATAGATCTGCTTAATTCTGAACCCTTTTTTACAGCTGAATCAGCCAATTCATTGTCATGAATATTCATATAAGCAGGAACTGAATGCAGATGAATTATCAGTTTAGATGTTCTTCTCTTTTGAATTTTCAAAACAGAGTTTAAAATCAGTTCAAGATTCATTTGATCATTATGAATCTGACTATTTCTAAGTCTTTTTAAAGCAGCTTGACTATCAGAGAATATTCATGTCTCTTTCAAACTATTTCCTCTTTTATAAGATTTTATTTCAATGAGTTTGAAAGCTTTCACTATTATAAATAGTTCAGCATCAAAGACTTCAGATTCATAGTCTAAATTTCAGAAATCTGAGATAAAATTGATATTATCTTCAGTATAAGCAATGTCTGCATCTAATCTATTCAAATTCTCATTTTTTAAGTCATCTGAGTAAATCAGAATAGAGTCTTTTATATTAATTATAGAGATCTTCTTCAAATACTGTTCATATTCTCTCTCTTTAGATAGTTCACTTATTTGTAAGTCTGAGAGATTTCAGCTTTTCTCTTCAGAGAGATATCTTCTCATGATCAATTTTCCCAACATTTAATGAAGAAAATTGATTCTTAATAAGTGAACATAGTCTATACAGTTGAGAGAGTATTTTCTTTAAAGCATTATTCTCATTTCAATCAAGAAATCTATTTCAATCCAGTTCATTTCCTGAGTTAACTGATGAAAATGAAGAAGAGACTCTTTCTCTGATTATATAATTTGAGCTCATCTTCATGACTCTCAGAGCATAGTTTATACAGGCCTTTTTAAATTGAATAGTAGAAGATGAAATTGAAGCTTCAATTTCCATTGCTTTAATAGAAGATGATTTGAATGCTTTCAGAATTCTTCTCAAAGCTCTGTTTTATAGACTTTGAAACAGTTCAGTGAAGTTATCTTGATTATTTCATCAAACTTGAACTTCATAATCAGCTACTGAGGTAATACAGGCTATGTATAACTGTCTCATAGCCTGAAAAAATAGATCTCTCTTAGTATTTGATACTCTGATTATACTATTCAGTAGTCTCTCTGCCTTGATGATTCTTTATTGAATATGATATTTAAAATTCAACTTGGAGTTTAATCATACTCCTAGTCATTTGACATTCAAACTGAGTTTACTCTCTTTATTCAAAAGAGTTAGACTTAGTTCTTTCTCATTAAACTTGAAAAAAAAGTGAATTAACTCAGTTTTATTCATATTAAATTGAATTAGATTGATATCTGCTCTAACAAAGATTTTCTTTACTGCTTTCTCAATCACTTCTAAATTCTCTTTAATTATCTTTGAACTGTAGAGTAGACTAATATCATTTACATAACTTGAAGATCTCACTATTTTCATCTCTCTATTCTTGAATAGATATGCAGTGTATATTGCAAATAAAACAGATGAGATTGAAGATTCTTGTAATACTTCTATTTTTATCTCAGTTTTATCTTGTTTACTTTCATCAAAGAATAGTTGTATAATTCTTTTAGATATGAAATAATTAACTCATTTTATTAGAGAAAGTGACAGTTTTAATATCTTTAAAGTTTGAATTATCTTAGACTTTGAAACATGATCAAATGCATCTTTTATGTCAATAAAAACTGCAGTTGAGACCAGGTCTTCATGCTTTGCTACTTGAATATCATGAATAACTGAGAGAACAGTGTTAATTACAGAACATTGTTTTCTATCTCTCATTTGTTCATTAAATAGAAGAGAATTACTAATAGAGCTTATAAAAGATAATCTAGTAGCTATTATCTTTTCTAGAACTTTTTTCAAATAGTTCAACAGAGATATTACTCTATATAACTTAGAAATTGAAGCTTTTCTATTAGATTTTACAAGGATTACTTCAGTAGCTTCTCTCTAGCATTCAGAATGATAATCATTTTTTAAGAGATTGAAAAAGAGCTCAAAATATTCATTCTTTCAGTAGGAATATGTGTTTTGAATAATTAAATGATTAATTGAATCAGGCCCTGCAGCAGTTTTAATTGAACTTGAGAATATTACTGACTCTAGTTCATCACATGTAAGCTCAGGCCATTCTCAGTTATTTTCATTAATATATTCATGAAATGACATATTCTTCTCTTCTAAATGTGATGAGTTTTAAAAGAGAATTCTTATAAAAGCTTGACATTTTTTCTCAAAAGAGTTTGCTGTATACAATTCATTCTGAAATTCATATTCTAAGATTGAAAGCTTTGCTACACTTCTTGTTTTAGTATAGTTGAAGGCTTTAAAAACTTCTTTTTCTTATACTTCTTTAAGAAATTTGTTTCAGCAATCTGTTTTGACTTTTTTAATATCTGAAAAATATTCATTTTAAATAGCTTTGAACTCTTCATCAGATATTAAGTTATTCTTCAATCTCTTTTAGCAGTGACTAATGCTTTCCTTTAGAAGTGATATCTCATTTCATCAAGATTTGAAATACTCAGAAGACTTTTCTTTGAAATATTTTCTTCAATACTTATTAGAAGAATAGATGTAATTCACTTTACTCTATTCTTAAGCATTTCATTTGAGATATCTTGACTTTGATTTCAATAGAGGTCACTCTGTCTTTCAGATTTCAGCTGTTTTACTCTTTCTTTAACTGCTTTTCAATCAGCTTTTTCAAAGTTATACTGATTAGAGAGAAGAGGATTTTCACTTCTTTATTTTTCACTCAGTTTAATATCAAATTGAATGATCTCATGATCTAATTCTGACATTTCATTCAAATCAATAAATCAGTTTATAAGTCTTTTTTCAATTAGATTTTGTGATATGAAAGTTAGATCTATAATAGATTTCTATTTCATGTGTTTTCTAAAGAATGTTTGTTGATCAGACTTGTTAACTAAATCTATTAAATACTTAAAAGTTCATTCAATCAGTTTATCTGCTCTTACTGCTCTTGTGCACTCTGAGTTTCATCAGAAATAATATGCATTGAAGACTTCTGCAATTATAGAGTTTTTTAAAAGAGTTATAGTCAAAAATTCTCTATCAATTGTCCAGGTATTGTTGTTTTCTTTCAATGACTTTTCATTATAGATATTTATAAGTTGAATAGTATCAAACTCATTCTCTTTATCTATAATATCACCCACTAGAATATCAGAGTCAGATATGATATTAAATCTCAAATTAAATTAATATCTTGATCTTTTTCTCTCATAGATCACTACTCTTGATTTTATCTCAGATTTTTCAGAAAGAAAGTAGTAATAGCTTGAATAAGAAATGATGTACTTTTGCTCAGTATCAAAGTTTAGTTCTTGAAGAAGTACAAAGTCAACTTTTTATTCAAATGCAATCTGAAGACAAGAATAAATACAATTTGAGTTTCTATTCATATTATTTTGAATAAATGTAATTTTTGAGGAGTTTTTAAACTTTTTTTGTTATTTTTGTTGTATATTCATACTAAGAGAGAGTAGAGATAGAGTACAATCTAATCCCTATCATCAGATAGTAGATTATAACTATTTTGAGAAGTAGGAAACTCAACTGCTTGTATTATATCTAGTTTATTATCAGAGTCATGTCTCAATTCTCTAATCTTAACATGAGTTTGAGAATTCAAATTCTGTTTACACTTAGCTGGAGAATTGAAGTTTGAAGATCTAGATAGTTAAGAATTTCTTCTTTTTAAGCTTGCAGTTGTAGATTTACTAGCTTCACTTTTCTCTTCAGTTTTAGATTCCCTTTGAGCTTCATCTTTTCTTCAGTTCTTCTGAGTTCTTGAAGTAAATACACATTCTTTTGAGCTAGATGCATGTTTTTCTTTACAATTGAAGCACTTAAGCAGAGTATGTTAACATATTTCATCTCTTTTTAAGCATGTTTCACATTTATACTCACTAGTTTTGTAATCTCTAGCATAGAATGTGCATTTTGAGTCTCTGAAACAAGAGATTGCAAAGTGTTCATATCTTTGACAGTTTGAACACTGTGTTTGAGCTTTGAGATTCATTCTTGAGTCTTTGTATTCATGAACTCTCATTTTCAAATCTGCTACTCTTACTTCAGAGATTCTTGATTATTCAAGTATCTTTATATATACTAGAACAGAGGCATTTCTTCTACTCTGTTTAAACTCAATTGAATTAAGTCATACAGGCTCTTTTCTCAGTTGAATAGAATTGTATTCTTTCAATTCATTTTTAAGAAGTAGCATTTCTTCCTCACAGTCAAAGATTTCAACTGAAATATTATGAAGAATGAATTTACTTCACTTTTCATCTCTCTCAGATAGAATTATTATGTTTAACAGAGATTCTACTGCTGATTTTCAGAGATTCTCATTCTGAACAAGGAATTCTGCACTGAATTCAGACATTGTGATCAGAATGATGAAGTTTTCAAAGAAGAATGACTCAATTGAAGCTATAACTGATTTTTGAACTTTAATATCAGTGATTAACTGAGAAAAGAACTGCTGATTGATTTCATTTCTAATTCTGAAAATGAGACTTAAGTTTAGCTTATTTCTCTGTAAGATATTCTGATTTGAGACTTTCAGAATAAGTCTTCTATTTCTGAAGATTTGAAGATTTTTCTCTTTTTGCATTTTTTTCTTCACTCTTCTATCAATAGAAGTATGAGCAGTATTCTTCTCAGTTTTCTCAGAATTTTGAGCAGGTTTTGAGATAGCAGATTTAGAGACAGCAGATTTAGAGACAGCAGATTCAGCTGCTTGAGTATATATTTTCTTCTGATTTAAAGAAGAAGAAGAAGAAGAAGTAGAAAAGAAAGAAGAGTAAACTGAAGAGTCAGTGATTGTATTAGAAATTTTCAAAGTTTTTAGAACTGTGTTTGAAATTCCAAGTTTGAACTTGATCACTTTCTGTAGTTGTCTAGCCTGAGTATGAAGAATTAACAGAACTTCTTCATTCATCTCACTCAGACACTGCTTTTCAAGAATTTTACTTGCTTTTTCAAGTTTTTGTATTTCAAGAACTTGTTATTTCTCTATTTCTTCTTTCTTTCTTCTCTTCAGAATTTCAATCTCAGGAATAGCATTTGAGAAAGCATTCTTTTTCACATCAACTGAGTGTACTTTCAAACTCATTATTCTTACTCAATGAAAAGTTGATCAGACTAATTCAATTGAGATATTTATTAAACTCTTTTAAATTGAAAAGTTGATCAGACTGTTTTAATTAAGAGGTTTCTAAGTCTGTTTTCAATTGAAAAGTTGATCACACTGTTTCAAAAGAAGAATAACAGACTTTTGTGTATAAAATACCTGATTTTTTTCACACTAGTTCAGTAACTAGGTTAGATTTTTAAAGAGAATCTAATAAACTAAAATTGATTTTTAAGATAAAGCAATAAAATCTTTACAATCTCTTTCTTAGAATACAGTGAGAAAAAGTATGATATCAATTGATAATAAATCAGATGATATGACAGTTTTTGAGAGAAAAACTGATAAAAAATAAATTAATTTTTTACAGAGAAATTGATTAAAACTATTCAATTTTATTCTAAATCATTCAATTCTTCTCACATAATAAGTATGCATCTCAAATCAGTTAATAAAGAGTGTAAAAAAGAATTAAGTATTAATGAAAGCTCTTCAGTCACTGAAAAAGTAATTCTTACTTAAAAGAATATAAAATTATAATAGAAAATAACTCTGTTTTTAATTCTTTGTAAGAATATTGTGTAAAACTCAGAGAAAAATATCTTACTTTTTCAAGAGAAGTAAAAAACTATTTCTAAGATCTTTTTTTTTGCATTAACTGCTGCAGAAGAATGAGATAGAAACTGCTAAGATATGCACTACTGTATATTCTCTATCAAGACTTTCTCTCTTCAGAGTCTTGATATTATAGAGAAAATAAGTCTGTTTCTATATAATAATGTAAATATTGTCAGTAGAATATAGAGAAACTGATTATTTATATCTCAAAATAGAAGACTCTATTAATGATTATATTAATATAGAGTTAATTCTCAAATTCAATAGAAATCTAGTGTTGCTGTTCTCAATCTCTTACAGAATCTATTGAATATTGAGATATTAAAACTAGATTTAATATATCTCACTGTGCAGGGATCAAAGGCTCAGTCAGACCTTGAGATATACTGATTTTATAGTTGTCATGTCTGTCAATTATGTATCAAGTACAGTTGCTGAGGTATCTCTTTGTATTTTTCTGCTGGGGATGGACCAGATCAGGAGGGGCGGTACAAGAGTGGGACTTAGTGTTGATGTCTTGGTACATCAAAGACAGAGAGGGTTTTTCACAGAGGATGCACTTCAGATGTGTCTGTTGATTATGTGCTTGATACTATTGCCAAGGTATCTTTTTGTATTTTTCTGCCGGAGGTGGGCCAGATTGGGAAGGGCGGTACGTGGGTGGGACTTGGCGTTGATGTTTTGGAACATCAAAGATAGACAGGGTTTTCGTGGAAGGTGCTTCTCAGATATCTCCACAATTACAGGTCAGGGATCTTCCAAAATCAAGAAGATTGGCGCATATGGTTAGGTCTCTTCACCTTACAATTTGTATGGCAATTTGGCCCAGGGTTGTGGTGTGGTAGGGGTGAATGAGGGATAATCCCACACAGGAGTTTCGAACAACATCTGGTTCATGTTTGGCTGGATAACTCCACCACCACACGGGGTATGCGGTCGGCGATGGGGTCAAAATGCTCGTATGATCGAGGGCTTTTCGATGGATCTATCGGCGGGTTCTTATTCGAAAAATTGAGCGAGTTCGTGGTGAAGCGCTTGAGAGACTCATCTCTCATTGATCAGCAGGTATTCATTCAGTAATTGTTATTTCTGTTTTTACAGTTTCATACACTAATAATAGTTCTTAGTTGCTTCAGCATCAGAGATCATTTTAATTGAAGATGATAATACTGCTGAGACTATTCTCTTCTACTCTCAAGCTTCTCTCAGTACTTTCTCTCTCTCCTCTGTGAAGAAGGTTATGTGTACATCAGATTATAAGTGTTCAGCCCTGGCCTCTGAGTGACTTCTGTCATTATTTATCTGATTCTGCATCTTCTTCTTCTTCTGTTTCTTTCATCTCTGTTCTTTCTGTTCTGACTTCTGATTCTGTGTGTTCTGCACTCTTCTTCAATTTTTCTATGTACATATGTATACATTTCTATATTAGCATTTCAGTCAATCTTGTGATAAATGATATTAATGTCATACACAGAGCAGTAGAGAAATCAGAGACATACACAGTGTTGTTGTAAGAGCAGCTTACAGCTCTTGAATTCCTTGCAGATCTTGAGTTTTAAGATTTCCTTTGTTTTTGATGTTTTTCAGATGACATGGTGTTGGAAATAGATTAAACATGTGATGTATGAAAATGAATGAAGTGTGTATGATAACATTTGTCTTTTTACAGCTGATTCTTACAGTTGATAATCAATTCATTATCTCTTCTCTTTTCTTATGCTTTTTTTTTCTTTGTCTGCTCATTACTACTTTTACACAATCTCTATATAATACAGTGTTCAGTGACTAGGTTCAGCAGCTTTCATCTTTTGTGATTCTGTCTCATGTATTATACTGTCTCTCTTCATCTACTCAGATTACTACAGTGAACAGCTCATTAAAACTAATCTTATCTGATCTCTGAGTATTTTCAGAAGTTGAGATGACTTGATCTTACATATCTGTGAATGTTTCAGATGCTTCATCCTCTGTTGTCTCTGTGATTGAACTAGTGGAAATAGTTGAATTCAACTCTGAATTTCTTTTTCTTCTGTAATCTGACTCATGTGTAATTCTGCTACTCTGAGACTACTCTTTACTGCATTACATCTACTGTCTGCAGTGTGTTATTATATACCTAACTACAGTCTTATCACTTATTGAAGTGTGATATTCATCTGATTTCTTCATTACTTCTTATTCTTTTCTTGTAATTATGAAAAGATTGAAATCAGTGAGATCATCTGATTTGTAAGTAGACTGACCGTGTGACCGTGTCTGGGACCAGGACCAGATTTTTTGATAGTCTCATTATCAATTCGACTGATCCCATTACACGGTTTTAACATTAGATAGTAGTCTCATACTGTTTCAGTGAAACTTACTGTCTACTCTTGTCACATTTTTCAAATGAGATCATGATTTTCACTTCTCAATTTAAATTATTTTTATTACTTTAAATGACTTTAAATCTCATTTGAGCATTATCAAAAAGTGTTACTTTTTAAAAAATTAAAAATAGTCTAAAAAAAACCTTAAAATGTCTAAAAATAGTAACTTTATGCTAAGAACAGGACTAAATGAGACCAAATGAGACCACTTTCTCATTTTTTGCTAGTCATGGTTTCATTTTAAGATCTCATATATAGTCACTTTGTATGTTTTTTTAATAACTAGTCCCAGCGGGATTCATGCCAAGAAATGTATAAGACCAGATCAAATGAGACTAAATGTGAAATTCATGGTCCCGGCGGCCAGTCTATTGATAAGTGTCTATGATTTCTCTTACTTCATGAGACTTTTCAATTATAAGTCTCTTCTTTTTCAACACTGATAATAGTGCTGTGAATAATTATAATCTGCTTGAGTCTTGCATCTTTATCTTTATAAGATGTGAATTATTTATCAAGTTATATAAGACCTGTCCCTCTGATTCCTTCAATGTGTATGTTCTCAGAGAATCTGATCTGAGTATTTTATAGAGCTCAAATCATCTAGGTTGAAACTTCTCAGAACTCTCATTGTATATGAGAACTTATATTCTCATCTTGAGACTTGATTTCTTAACTAGTGAGTCTCATATTCTTTTTGATTGAATTGCTCAGTTCAGAAGTAACTTGTTAGCTTTTGTATATGCATGACTGATCTCTTTCAATCTTGATTCTGTGTCTGTGTCTGTGACTGCTGTATTCACAACTGTTGTGTCTGCAACTGCTGTTCTCTTTCTCATCTTTTTCAAAGCATTCTTCAGAATGCGTGGATGCAATTCATACAACAGATAGAATAATGAAGACTTGAATACTGCATGCTGTTAAATCTGTGTGATTAATAGTGTCTGTCTGAGATATTCATCTCACAGTCTTGTAGACTTGCTCACTAGATATTTTATTAACATGTTGATTAAGATTTCATTCAAGTGTTTCATCTTTCTGTTTATTCACAGATGATATAGCATTGTTCTACAATGTCTTGTCTGTAACTGATCTATGAAATGTCTCACTGCTTCTTCTATGGGATTTGCATCATTATTAGTTAGAATCTCATGTGGCATTTCATAGTTGACATAGATCTCATCATGTAGAAACTTTGTCATCATCTTCTCTATCACTTCTGAAACTGCTTTTATAACTGGTCAGTTAGTAGCATAGTCAATAGCAGTGATTATTCAATAATTTTCATTTGATATTCACAGTAATATATCTATAAGATTTATCTCTCATTATTTGAATAATTATATTGTACATTTCATCTGATATTATACTTTCTCATATTCTAATCTTTTCTTAGATTCTTTCACAACCTGATAATTCAGACACTTGTAAGTGTATATCTGAATGTTCTCAGTCATGCTTGACTAGTACACTCTTGATTCAAGTACACTCATGAGTTCAGAGCTTTCTAAGTGACTGAATTTCTTATGCATGTGAGTTATCAAGTCATATCTAAATAAATATTCTAGATAGAGAGCTTTTGCATATTCTAGATTATAATAAAGCATAACATTGTTTTTTTTTTTTTTTTTTTTTTTTAATTTTCTCAGCTTGAAGTTCAGAAGTGTCTCTTATACTACTTTTATAAGATGCTTATTATCTGATATCTTGCTATTTTTCAAGTAAGAGATTATTGCATTCACTCATTCTGATTCCTTGCATTCTCTCAGTATATTTAACATGAACTTTTCTTATATCTGATTCACAGAATTCTCACTCATGAAATTGAGTCTGTGACTGATTGTATCAGATATCACAGTGGCCCCGGTGGCCGAATGGTTAATGCGGCCACCCGGTAGCGCCTTGGCGTGGGAAACCAAGGCGCGTGGGTTCGAAACCCGCAGGGGATACATTAAATCCGGAACTCAAGCACCTCAGGTTTCTAATAAATACAGAGGTGTACAAATTGCTTCAATGAATTGCTCTATGTTCCTGGGCTGAGAAGTTATTATCGCATGTATTTAATTGTCACTTCTTTGTATTTTCCTATGTTCTTGTTATCTTGGTGTGGTCTCAACACCTGTATTTCCTCCTGTATAATCAACACTTGACCTGTATTTAACATCACGCAAGGACTCATCATAAGCTCCGCTTGCATATGAGTATAATGAAAGAATAATAATAATAATAATAATAATAGATATCACAGTGTCTGATTTCTTTCAGTATTTAATATTAAGATTATACACTTAAAACTCTAAGATTCAATGTGCTAAGCATTTGAAAGATTTTATTATTAATTATAGATAGATAAGACTTTTATAATCTGTAATTACTGTTGTCATATGCCTGTTATTAATAGATCTATCTCATAATATCAGCATATGCTTAATCACTAGCAATTTCTTTTCATACACTGAGTAATTGAGCTTGATATCTGATAGTTTTCTATCATTGTACATCACTGAGTGCAGCTTGTCATTCTTACTCATCTACAGAAGAGCATCTCTGATAGCTTATTCAGATGTATTCATCTCAATGTAGAAAGATTTATCATAATCTGATTGAATAAGCACTGAGAATATTATTACACATTTTCTCAGTGTAAGAAAGACCTCTTTACACATAGTATTTTAGATAATTGACTGAAACTTCTTCTTCTGCAGATTAGTATTCATTTCTCTTAAGAGATCTGAGAGTGATGCTGCTACTTGTATGAAATTCTTGATAAATCTGCAGTAATATGAGATTAACTTAAGAAATTATCATACATAATATATGATTCTCAGCTGCAGTCAATTCACTATAATATTCAATTTCTTCAGAATGAGATATATACAGTTATCACTTATTACATATTTCACAAACTTCAACTCTTCTGTTTCAAACACACACTTGATTGATTTAATATAGAGGTTATACTCTGTCAGAGTTGTAAGCACTTCATTGAGATGCTGCAGATATTTGTCATATGAGTTTGAGAAGACTAGAATGTCATTCAGATATATAAGATATGAGATTTTATTCTATTTATAAAGAATTGTATTCATCATTATTTAAAAGATGATGAGTGCATTTATCAGACTGAATAGTATTATCAGAAATTTGAACTTCTCTCATTATATATTAAATGTGATTTATGATACTGACAGTTCATCTACATGAATCTGCTAATATTCTGATAGAAGATCAATCTTTGATAGATATTAAGTATTTCTGACTGTATTCAACTGTTGTTGAATCTATGATAATGAGTATCTCTTCTTAATTATAAGCTTATTAAGTGCTTGATAATTGATACACATTTGTCACTTCTCATTCACCTTTTTCATGAATAGAACTGAGAAGTCTCACACACTTGATGAGAATTGTATAAGATTATGTTCTAGAAGGTCTGTGATCTGATACTTCTATTTTTTTTTAAGATGTGTTTGTGACAGAGAGTACATATTTTGATTGACTGATTTCACATCTCTTCTATTAATCTCATGTATGAATTCTTGTTTCAGTGACAATTCTAATGAAAGATCTGTTCAGAAGATCTTTTCATACTTCTTCAGAAGTTTCTTTATATACTAATTCTCTTATATATTCTTTATCTTGATTTTCTTCACTTCTGAGTCCTGTATAACATACAGAATACTTTCAGATAAGATCTTACAAATCATTCTCTTTGCTTGTTAATGTGTAAGCAGATTTAATCCTTCTATATCAGAGATGTGAACTGTTCTTCTCATATCAGTTAATAGAATTGTATGAACTGTTTTCTTCTTATCAGTTAACTCTATATGATATGTATACTATTGAATCTGTGAATTGAATCTTTAAAATTAATTAAGTCTGAGAATAAGATTGTATTTCACATTCTGCAGCTCTCATACTCAGATATAGTAAGATTATTCTCTGAAGTGTAAGAGAACTCTTACTCTTACAGATAATACTAAATATCAGTTATCAGATAATCTTATATATTGAGAATTCTTCACTCAGCAGACTTCTTTCAGTCTTCAGATTATATAATTATTAATATATTATATAAAAGCTTCTGTGTCTGCTAACACTTTTACAGTCATCTCTCAATTCTTACTCAAGTGTTCTCTATACATTAATATTTCATATCTCAAGACATTGAAATGAGTGTCTGCTTCATTCTCACTCACATCTTAGTCAGAAGCCTGCTTTCTCTTAATATTCATAGAATTCAGAGAATCATCTAATATGAGCATCTCTTTCACTTTGAAGACTTTTTATAGAATATCAGTGAGTGTCTCTGAGCTCATTGATTCTGCTAGTTTTTTGACTTTCTTAACTCTGCATGCTGTGTGTAATCTTTTATATCATGATTTTGACATCTGCAGTTAAAGCAAGCTCAATACTTATAATATCAAGATTTTCACTCAGAGAATTTCTTTTTCAGAGAATTCAGCACTTTAATAATAATATTCAAATCTAAATTCATTATATCTAAGTATATAACTTATGTTATAGAAGTCTGATTATCTATTCTCTGCTGAGACATACTTAATTACAGTATTTTCTATTATAACTGACTTACTTATTTCTGTACAATGAGAATATTATATGCTTTCTTCACTATGTCTGATTATGAGATTAAGAATTTTCATTTCACTCTCAACTCAGATGTAAGATTATGAATAAAGATCTGTAAATAGAAAGATATTAAAAACTCTTCATTTAATATAAGATAGTGTAAGCTGAAGTGTATGAAGTATAATATAAGATTACTCACTTATCTACACTCAGTGAAGTATTTATAATACTTATCTCATATATTCACTTTCTCAAAGTTGTGTAACATTCATTTGAAAAACTCATTTCATATTCATAAGAATGAATATTATTCTGAGTCTGTGAAATTCATCTGTGTAAGAAATCCCACTTCTCGCGGATTCTTTCCCTCTATTCCTATCTCTCACATAACTAATAGAGCTAGCGGCCCTTGGCTACACACAACTATATAGACTGGAGTTCACAAATACTATTCATAACTCAGCTTGAATGCTATTATACATTTAATCTCTACATTTTATCTTTCTACTGTGAATACTTCTAGTAGTTAACAGTACATATCATGTCAAGCTGCAAACACCTGAATAATTGCCTGTGAGCACTTATTCTTACATTTCAAGCTCAGTCAGTCAGCAACTATCTGTTATGACTGAAAGAACTAGAAACTTGTATACTTCAATCTCTGTGAACTCTACTACAGACACTCAGAAGCAGTCATCTGAATCATGAATAACTCTTATGAAAGAAGTCTCAGAGAACTTATTAATCACTCACAGAACATTATTCTCTATATCTGTGACAGAGAAACTCTCTGAACTCATGAATGAATCAATCTCAGTGAAGAATATTCTTAAGTATCTCTCACAGAATTAAGCTATTTTTCTACAAGAAATGCTTACTGTCTGTGAATACTCTCAAACTGAGTCTCTAGACATGATCTTCAGAGATATCTGTGAACTGAAAAGAAACTTTCTTAAGCTGTGACCACTTAAGATCACTTATCAAATCACAATCTATAAAAGCTTTTATGAGTTTGTATTTGAAATTGACTCACAAGCCTGACTGTGTGATATAAAAGATGAAGAAGCTGTTATCTATATAATAACAGATCTCTATTACACTGAAGTCAAGAACTAGCTGAATTATCTAGAGAATGATCATGAGAGATTCTGCTGATCTGTTCTCAAGATCTATCTAGAGAATAAGTTAAGAGACTTCATAAGTCAGACAGAGAACACCTGGACTGTGATCATCAATATTAGAAAAAGAGATAAGAAATCTGATAAAGACTACTCACAGTACTTCATGAAATTGTAATGTGAATTAAGATCTGTGAAAACAGGGCTCTGAAACAAGACCTGAATGATGATATTTGTAAAAAGACTGAATAAAGATATGTAGAACAAGCTTATTAAGTAAGACTCTAAGTTCTTGACTCTGAAGAAGCTAATGACTCTCATTTATCACTTACAGATCACTGTGAGAGTCACAGATCTATGAAGAGTAGATTACTGACTGACTCTGTAAGAGTCAGAATAATAGAGAACAGGTTTATCAGAAAAAGATAACAAGATAGAGAGAGATTCATATCTGACTGCTGAGTAGAGAGAGAGAGCTTCACAAGCTCTTATAAATAGAGTGTATAATAGAGAGACTAAGAAAAAGAAACTCTGCTTTATTTATTCTAAATCAGAATATCTTCACACAAACTGTTCAGATAAATTAAAATAGAAATTTGAGAAGTCACAGACAGAGTCAGCAACAGCCTTCTTAAGAATCTTAAAGCTGACATCTGAATCTGTTACTTCTCTGATGAAAATGCTTGCTTATGAGAAGAGACTGTGTCATGATACTGCTATCTCATAAGTATGAAAAGTATTGATGAACTCAGAATCTCAGGTCACTGTAGTGTCTCTAAAGCTTGTGAAGTGAATGAGCTGAATAGTGAAAACTGAGAATCTGCTCTTATAACAAGCAGAATGTGAGAACTCAGATCTGAGAGCTGAGAGACTCATAAGAGTTACTTTTGAATTATAAGATCTCTCTGAAACCTGGAGAATATTTGCAGAAACTGTGATTATCATAAATATCACAGATGATATGTACTTGAGACTTACATGACTTTAAAGACACAATTCACACATAGCTGTCTGTGAGTCAGGTTTATACTTCTGATCAGTGTTAACAGACTCACTCACAGAGATAGAATCAGTTGATACTGTAGAGTTGATTAGAGAAGACAAGCTCATCTATATAATGACTTTATGAGTGTCTGAGAATCTCACAGTCATGAAAACTGAGCTTCAGATATCAGAGAAATACTGAGATCTCACAGAGATGTTCAGTTCAGCAAAGACAGCTAAGCTTTCTTCTCACTATGAGAAGAATCTGATAATAGATTTGATAGAAGAGTAGAAACCCTTCTGAGAATTAATCTATAAGCTCTCTTATCATGAGACAGAGGTCTTACAGACCTATGTAAAGAAGAATCTGAAGAATAACTTTATCTGATCTTCATAGATCTTCACAGAAGTCTCTGTGATATTCATGAAAAAGAAGGATAAAGATCTCAGATTGTGTATAGACTATCACAATCTGAACTTTAAGATAATAAAGAGCTGCTATCTTCTGTCTCTGATTGAGAATGTAATTAATCATCTTATAAGAGCTGTTATATTCACACAACTGAATATAATTAATGTATATACATGACTGTGAATACAGTCTGAGAATAAATGAAAGACTGTCTTTAGAACTGCACTGAGATTGTTTAAATATCTAGTGATGTCTTTTGATCTAACTAATATCTCTGCAGCATTTCAGTCTTTTATCAATAAAATACTTCATACATATCTGAATATCTTTGTGAGAATATATCTGAATGATGTGATAATGTACTTTATAAAGAAGAAAGAACACACTGAGCATATATGAAATGTGTTGAAAATCTTAGATAAGACAGAACTGTATATTAAGCTTATAAAGTACAACTTCAGTGTCTGTTAGATTAATTTCCTAGAATATATAATCACTGTAGATAATATTCAGATGAAATCTTCATAAGTTAAGACTATTCTATTATAACTGAAGTTAACTAGTATTTATAAGATTCAGATCTTTCTGAGCTTTGTGAATTTCTATAGATGATTTATCTTTGCATTTGTAAGAATCTTCTTGACTCTTACAGACATACTGAAGAATGAAAATAAGAAGAAGTCATTCTATGAATGAAGAATGAAAAGATTGTTGAGAAGAGAGAACTGTGAGAACTTTCTTATCTCAGAAGCTTACAGAGTCTTTACAAGGTTGAAACAGATATTTACAGACACAGTAATACTGTTTCACTTTGATTTCTTACTCTTAATTAGATTGAAGACAGATGTCTTCTTCTTTATGATTTCAGAAATAGTCTCATAACTACAGTTAAATAAGAACTGAGTTTCAGTGACCTTTTTCTTATGAAAGATGCAATCTGTGAAGATCAACTATAATATTCATAATCAGAAGCTTCTTATAATAGTGAAATTCTTTCATCACTGATATTACTACTTTGAGAGTCTCATAACAGTGATTACTATTAGAACTGATTATAACAGCTTACAATAGTTTACTTTAATCAAGAAACTCTCACAGTGACAGATTCACTGAGCTCAGAGACTAAGTGAGTTCTGATTCAAGATAGAATATATCAAGGAAACTAAGAACTCAGCAGACAGACTCTCTTACAGATCAGACTATGTTAAGAAGATCAGAGTAACAGATACAGAGAGACTAGAGAAGACAGAAAAGCTTCACAGAATACTTGAACTGAGTGTTATGAAGAGATTGACTGAAGAGTCTCTTAATTCTCTATAAGAGAAGAGAGAGAAGAGAGAGAAAAAGTCTGTATAACTACTCTCTATAACACTGAGAGTTAACACTCTGAGAATCTTTACAAGAATTCTTGAAGAGAGTATCTATAATTTGAAGAGTTTATAAGCTTTGAGAAGTACTGTAGAAGACTTGATGTAAGAGAAAACAGAGTATAAGTCTTTATAAGATCTTCTATTCAGATTATCTGAACTACAACTGAAGAATAAATATTCTCAGTATATTTAAAAACTACTCACAGCAGAGATCAATTCTACAGAAATAAAGAATTAAAGAGACTTAAATAATCTCTTGTGAAAAGAGAGCTGAATTTATGTATCTATAAATGAGTTTCTATATATAGAACTTATTAAAAGGTATCATAACTCTTCTCTAGCAGATTATTTTATAGACACTAGAACTCATGAGTTACTTATAAGAAAATACTTCTGATCAAAGATGTAAGAACTTATGAAGAAGATAGTGAATTCTTATACTATTTATCAGAATTCACAGATAGTACAGTTCAGATTATATAAAGAACTTACTTCTCTACTCATTCTACAGAAACCTTGAAAATAGCTAGAAATGAATACTCTTATAAGTCTCTCTGAAAGTAAGAATATATATAATACCTGCTTTGACAGTGTACTGATGATAGTGAATTACTTTATCAAGATAACACACTTTATACTCATCTGCAAGAACTTGAAGTCAAGAGATTTGACTTATATCTTCATTCACAATATAATCTGATTGCATGAATTATCTGTGAACATTGTCTTAGATAGAGAATTAATCTTCACAGAAGAGTTCTGATCTGATCTGATAACTATACTGAAGATTTTATAAGATCTAAGTATGACTTTTCATCAACAGACAGATAATCAGATAGAACATTTAATAAGTATATTGAAACAGTATCTGCAGTGCTTTGTCAATTACAATCAGAATAACTGAGTGTATTGATTATCACTCACAGAGTTCATATATAATAACTTAAAGCATGTCAGCACAGATAAAACCCTCTTTGAGATACTCACTGAGACTTATTCATGAATAATCTTAATGAACCTGTGAGAGTATACTATAGAGTGTGATGATGCTTATGAACAGACTGAGAGAATTCAGAAGATCTGAGAGAAAGTCTGTGAATTCTTGAGAAAGACTCAAGAGTATTAGAAGAGATACTATAACTTCAAGTATATTATAAAGAGTTTTAAGAAAGATGATAGAGTCTAACTGAGTCTAGAAAATATTATTATATAGAGATCTAGTAAGAAGCTGAATCTCTTACAGATAGAGTCTTATAAAATTATAAAGAAAGTTAACTCACAATTCTACAGATTAAAACTATCATCTGAGTTATAGATATATAATATTTTTTATATCTCTTTACTCTGTAAATATAAGGAATTCTCAGAAAAGAACTCTGTGACTCATCACCTTATTCACAAAGTACTAGAGAATAAAAGAGAATATTAGATTAAAGAGATTATTAACTCAGAGAAGTGAGATTATAAGCTCTGATTCAAGGTTCAGTGATAAGAGTATTCTGATAAGATAAATGAGTTCACTTAAGAACTATTCAGACAGATAAGATATCTGCAGAAGCTGAGACATGACTTTCATACTATGAATTCTAATAAGTCAGAATAATACAGTCTTTACTAAGAATCTGATTATAATAAAGATATTAACACTGTCATTTATAAGCTCTAGTCTATAAGATAATGAGTTTTTACTGAGATGAACAGTCTGCAGTATACATAAGAAAAGAAGAAATCATACTCTTATTAAAACTAAAAAACAAGAAAATAAACAGAGCTGTGAACATAATTTAGAGATTAATAAAGAAAAAACAAAGAAAACTTAAATTCACATTCTCAATATTTATAACACTTAATTCTTCTTATAACTATTAATTTCTCTCTTTAAAGAAGTAGAGAGTATTATATCTGTGATACAGACAATTATTACATTTGATATAAAGACTGTTAAAAATGCACAGACTTCAGAGAAGCTGAATACCAGAGTATATACAGTTGTAGCAGAGTCTTAAGAACTGATCATCTATGCATGTGATCAGATATTTCTCACAAAGCTGTGTTCACTTTCTCAGTTATACTGAAGTATTCAGTCTGAAAATAATTGAGATACAGAGAGAGAACTCATCTGTTCAGGTTAACTTCTGTTACAAATTTATAACATTTGCATTGTCTTGATTACCTGGATTTTACAGATACTCAGAGACTCATCTCTCATTAATAATGAGATTATGAAAATGCACTGTGATATGAGAATCATTGATAGAAAATCTAGACATATTCATATATATCTGGTCAGAGATTGTACAGGCAGAGAGAGAATAATTGTAGATCTATAAGACTGCAGAAGACACTGATAACACTGAGAGCTTTGTAAGAACTGTTAGCTAGAATCTGTAAGAAATTACTTATGAGAAGACTTACAGCAAAGAGAGAGACTGCACTACTTGAAGTCAGAAGCTGGTCTGAGAGAGGCATGGAGTTAGTCACTGGCCTGAAGATCAGGTATGATGGTGAGACTGAGAGAAGTGAAGATATGATCATGAGTAATGATACTTCTGCTTCACCAGCCAGTAAAAAGTAATCAGAGAAGTTACAGAGACACTCATGAGAAGCTCAGCAGTAGTCAGACATTATTTATAAAGATATTAGAATTGAAAAAATTTTTATTCTTGAGAAGTTCTTGAATCAATATATGAACATTGTCAGAAACACTCTCTCTCTGTTATCTGAGTGAAAACACTTCACAGATGAATAAGAATACTCACAGTTTGTGAGAATGAAAGCTGTTACAGAAAAAGAAAAAAGAAGATGAGATTCTACAGACAGATCTGAGATATTTATACTACTTTAGAGAGATTTACTTACACTGTGAGTAATCTTATAAAATAGTCAGATCACTCTAGTAAATAAGAGTGATTGTGAATCACAGATCTGAATCTTTCTATATGACTATAAAGAGTGATTATAGACTGTGAATATCTTGATTCTACAATTCTACAGAGTTGATGAAAGAATGAAAAATTCCTCACAATTCTACAGTATCAAAGAATAATGATTCACAAGAATAAGTGAAAGATTCACTTACAAATGCTTCTCTTTGATAAGAGTGATCTCACAGAGAGTGATTCATCTGTGAGATGAATCTATATAATGATTATACAAGAATCTCATGAAAATAATTGAGAGTCAACTGAAACTCTTCTGTATGAAAGATGTGAGATGAATCTGTGTAATAGTCAGAGAAGAATCTGTAGATCATAAAGAATCTCATAGAATAAGAAACTGAGTGACAGACTCTTTTCTCTTCACAGTAACAAGGGATTTTTTCTCACTGAGGTTTTTTATAGATGTGAAGGGTTTTTAGTGAGTATCACTACAGTGCTGAGCTGATTCTATAAAGTCACTCAGTGAAAGGCTTCACAGACAAAGCCTTAGAGAGAGAGAGATATGTAAGAAATCTCACTTCTTGCAGATTCTTTATCTCTATTTCTATCTCTCATGTAATCAATAGAGCTAGCGGCCCTTGGCTACACACAACTATATAGACTGAAGTTCATGAATACTATTCATAACTCAGCTTGAATGCTATTATACATTTGATTTTTACATTTTATCTTCTGATCATGAATACTTCTAGTAGTTAACAGTACATATCACATCAAGCCGCAAACACCTGAATAATTGCCTGTGAGTACTTATTCTTACAATCTTTTCATCAGTTATTTATAATGACTTTGCTTTTTTATGTAGAAATGTGATAGATCTTAAGACTTATTAAAATTCTGTTAACTCTCTATCTGTGAGTTCATGTTTAATTTGATAATATAATTATATCTGACTTAGTCAGCTGATTGCAGCATTATTTTTTCAGTTATTATTAAAGCTTAGTAGCTTCAGCAGGTCTTCTGACTTGATATATTTCATGCTTAAATTCTCATCATATGCAGTAGTCTCAGATAATGTATACACTTCTGAAGAAGTTATAAACAATCATGATAAGATCTTCAGATTCAGTGTAATTATCTATCTGTATAAACATTCAATCTTCTATTACAGGTCTATAACCTGGTTTTCTCTATTCTTATTAATGATGATGATTGCATCAGTGAAGCTCTTTATAATGAATACTTAATTTACAGTGAATATCAATTATTGCTTAACTTCTGTCTCAGCCTGTCACTGTGTATACAAGGTCTCAATCTTGTTTAGAATTCTTGTACATGTACAGAGTTTTACTTTCAGTTCAGCAGTCTCAGCTACTTTTCTTACTGCTTTGAGTAAACTCTTCAGAAGATTCTGTATATCTTTTAGTTCAGATAGCAGAGAAGAGTGTTATTTATATTAACTAGAGAAGATGTTCATTTCAGTGATTTCTCATTAATTGTACAATGTCTATTGTTATATTATTATATGGTTTCTGTTATTATTATACATCTTCAGTGATAATTATCTCTCCTTTTATTCTTCTGAGTAGAGAGCAGTCTTCTTTGAATCTGATTCACTACTTTCATCTCTTTTCTCACATTTCATTCATTCACATATATAATATTTACCTGAGCATGGAGTTTTTCTCTAACAAGCAGAGCAGTATCAATCAGATACTCTTTTCCTCATCACTTCTTTATATACTATCTTTTGAGACATTTTAGAATCACACTGGTATGATAATTATAAATCACTTTATAGACAGAATTATCACACTCTGAAGAAGCCTGCACTTCTCACTGGTTTTTAGACATGCTATCAGATGTGATTCAAAGGTTGCTTAAGTCAGTATATGATTACAGGCGTACGCCGGCTTCTTATATACATTATCTAAATTAATTAGTGGCCGCTAGAGCCTCTTTACATTCGTAAGCATGTTCAGAAGCGGCCGCGTTATTATTCAGCGGTCGTACGTTCTTCCGAACCACAAGATGACAGATGCATTTATCAGACTAAATAACATTGTCAGGAATTTGAACTTTGTTTTATTATATATTAAATGCAGTTCACAGTACTGACAGTTCATCTACATAGATCTGCCAGTATTCTGAGAGCAGATCAATCTTCGATAGATATCAGGTGTTTTCAACTGTATTCAACTGTTGTTGAATCTATGACAGTGAATATTTATTCTTGATTATAAGCTTGTTAAGTGCTTGATAATCAATATCACATTCACTACTTCTCACTTATCTTTTTCACAAATAGAACTGAGAAGTCTCACGCGCTTGATGAGAATTATATGAGATTATATTCTAGAAGGTGTGTGATCTGATACTTCTATTCTTCAAAATGTGTCTGTGATAGAAGGTACATATTGTGATTAACTGATTTCATGTCTCTCATGTCAATCTCATGTACAAATTCTCATTTCAGCAGCAATTCTGATGAAAGATCTGTTTAAAAGATCTTTTCATACTTCTTTAGAAGTTTCTTCATATACTTGTTCTTCTGTATATTCTTTATCTTGGTTTTCTTCACTTTCAGATTCTGTATGACATATAGAATACTTTCAGATGAGATCTTATAAATCATTCTCTTTACTTATTAATATATAAGCAGATTTAACTCTTCTATATCAGAGATGTGAAATGTTCTTCTCATATCAGTTGATAGAATTATATGAACTGTTTTCTTTCTATTGATTAATTGTATATAACATGTATATCATTGAATCTGCAGATTGAATCTTTGAAATCAATTAAGTTTAAGAATGAGATTATATTTCGCATTCTGCAGCTCTCACACTCAAATATAGCAAGATCATTCTTCAAAGTATAAGAGAACTCTTACTCTTACAGATGATATTAAATATTAGTTATTAGATAATCTTATACATCAGAGATTCTTCACTCAGCAGATCTCTTTCAGTCTTTAAATTATATAATTATTAATATATTATATAGAAGCTTCTGTGTCTGCTAATACTTTTACAGTTATCTCTCAATTCTTATTTAAGTGCTCTTTATACATTAACATTTTAGATCTTAAGATATTGAGATAAGTATCTGCTTCATTCTCACCTGCATCTCAGTCAGAAGTCTACTTTCTCTTAGTATTCACAGAATTCAGAGAGTCATCTAATGCAGACATCTCTTTCACTTTGAAGACTTTTTATAGAATATCAGCAAGTGTCTCTGAGCTTACTAATTCTGCTAGTTTTTTAACTCTCTTACTTCTCTTGACTGTGCACACTGTGTGTAATCTTTTATATTATGATTTTGATATTCATAGTTAAAGCAAGCTCAATACTCATAATATCAAGATTTTCACTCAGAGAATCTCTTTTTCAGAGAATTCAGCACTTTAGTAATAACATTCAGATTTAGATTCATTATATTCAGATATATAACTTATATTATAGAAGTCTGATTATCTATTCTTCATTGACATATACTTGATTGTAGTATTTTCTGTTACAATTGATTCACTTATTCTCATATAATGACAATATTATGTGCTTCTTCTACTGTGTCTGATTGTGTGATTGAGTATTTTCATTTCACTCTCAACTCAGATGTAAGATCATGAATGAAGATCTATCAATAGAAAGATATTGAAAGCTTTTCATTTAACACAAGATAGTGTAAGCTGAAGTGTGTGAAGTATAATATAAGATTACTCACTTATCTACACTCAGTGAAGTATTTATAGTACTTATCTTATACATTCACTTTCTCAAAGTTGTGTAAGATTCATTTGAAAAACTTATTTCATATTCATGAGAATGAATATTATTTCAGATCTGTAATATTTATCTTTTTATCAGTTATTCATAATAACTTCACTTTTCTGTATAGAAATATGACAGATCTTAAGACTTATTAAAATTTCATTGACTGTCTGTCTGTAAGTTTATATTCAATTCAATACTATAATTATATCTGACTTAGTCAGCTGATTGCAGCATTATTTTTTCAGTCATTATTAAAGCTTGATAATTTCAGCAGATCTCTTAGCTTGATGTATCTTATATTTAAATTCTTATTCTATGCAGTGATCTCTGATAATATGTATACTTCTGAAGAGATTGTGAATAATTATAATAAGATCTCTAGATTCAGTGTAATTATCTATCTATATAAATATTTAATCTCTTACTGCAGATCTATAACCTGATTTTCTCTATTCTTATTAATGATGATAATTATGTCAGTGAATCTCTTCATAGTGAATACTTGATTCACAGTAAATACTTATTATTATTTGACTTTCACCTCAGTCTGTCACTGTATACATAAGGTCTCAATCTCATTTAGAATTCTTATACATGTACAGAGCTTCAATTCTGATTCAGTAATCTCAGCTACTTTTCTTACTGCTTTGAGTAAACTCTCTGAGAGTTTCTGTATACCTTCCAGTTCAGATAGCAGAGAAGAGTGTTTGTATTAACTAGAGAAGGTATTCATTTCAGTGATTTCTTATCAATTGTATATACAGTATCTATTGTTATATCATTATATAATTATATTGTTTCTGATTTCCAATTTCTGTTATCATTATATGATTTCACTGATAGTCATCTCTCTTTTATTCTTCTGAGTAGAAAGTGATATTCTTTGAATCTGATTTACTGCTCTCATTCCCTTTCTCACTTCTCATCTGTTTATATATATGGCATTTATCTGAGTGTGAAGTTTTCCCTCAATAAGTAAAACAGTATTAATCAGATGCTCTTCTGCTCACTGTTCTTCATATACTATCTTTTGAGATGTTTTTAGAACTACACTAACATGATAACTATGAATTACTTCATAGATGAAATTATCACACTCTGAAGAAGTCTGCACTTCTCACTGATTTTTAGACATGCTATCAGATGTGATTCAAAGGTTGCTTGAGTCAGTGTATGATTACAGGCGTACACCAGCTTCTTATATACAGTACACTCAATTAATTAGTGGCCGCTATGGCCTCTTTACATTCGTAAGCAAGTTCAGAAGTGGCTGTGTTATTATCCGGCGGTCGTACGTTCTTCCGAACCACATTTGAACTTCTCAATCTGCAAATACTACAAGCTTTATAGATAAGTATATGAGCAGTCTGATATCTCAATATTAATAAGAAACCTATGATTAAAATTTATCAGCTTAGTTAAATTAATCAGATCTGTACAGTAATATACTCTAAGAACTGTAATTTTTTTTTAATAGTCTCAGTATCATTCTTGCAGAAGATTTCTATCAGTTATTCTCTGTTTTATAAAAGCTGCTTTTCTTCAATAAGCAGTTGAATAATATTAATGATATTAGTGACTGCAACATATACTACAAGTTTAATAAAACTATTTAACTTACAGTTATTTACTGTCAGTAAGAAGCTAATTCAGAGATAGTCAGATTTTATCAAGTTCTTAATAATTTTCATGAGAAAAAGATGACTGTAGAGAATTAAAAGTTTCTTACTAACTATATTTAGACAGTTATTTCTTATCAAGCATCTCATTTTCCAGATACTATTTAACTCTATTTAATAAAGAATGCAGTTCATATCTACAATCTTTATACTATTGTGAAATCTTATTAACCTGCCATTAATGTCTACATAGATAATAGTATTGTGAGAAATACAGAATTATCTTCAGATGTAATAGATAGTCTGTATTAACTTGTTTCATTATTTATTAACTACTGAATTATACTTACTGTCAATATCTGAACAGAATGTGAGTTAATTAATAAAGCTCTGAGTTATATCTACAATATTGTATAAAGCTTATAAATTATTAATTCTCACAAGAAGAGTCTTTTTGCACTACTCATGAAATTTAACAAGTATGATAGCTCAATATATATATAATTTAATAGCTGCAGACTTGTCTCTATCTTCTATATCTATTATGAATTCATTCTTGAAAATCTTATCTGTATTTATATATAATTCTCTATAACTCTTGTCTATGTTATTATAGTTTATAAATTCTAAGATCTATTACTTAGTAAGATTGTTCTAAATATTACTAAGAAGAACTTTGCAGCTGACTTAACTTATATTACTGTCTTATAAGTGAAGTTCTATCAAGAGTTACTCTTTAAGAAGATATTTGATTATTATAGATTTCACAAAGATGAATTCAATACAATGAAAATGAGATATTTAAATGCAGAGAGATATGAACTGTAATATATAAGTAGTAATTACTAAGATCTATTATTACTTTACTAATTATCTACAGTATATTACAGCTTCTATTACTGCTTCTTCACTCTTATCTCTTTCTTCAGTGTATATAGATATTTTTAATTTAATAATTCACAGCTTCTTATCAGTAAGACACTTACTCTGTAACTTATTATTCTCAAGCTTTAATAATCTATATAATGCAGATCTCAATAATTACAAGAATTCAAGAATTTAAATACTGATTTTTTTATATGAATAGAATAGAAATAGCTGCTCTGTAAATAATTATATATTCAAATATTAGTAAATCTATATTTATAAAACACTAAGTGTTAATAAGTTAATATATAGTGAGTCAGTCACTTATATAAAATATAGTAGTAGTAGTCATAGATTGTAGTCTTAACTAAGTTAAATTATTAAATAATTAAATAATTAGTTATTATAGTAGTAGTAAGATTATACTCTCTCTTCTTAATAAGTCTGATTTAGATAATTTCATATTTACTTTAATTAATTAAGTAGAAATTTAAGTAATAAGAGATTCTGCAGTCTGAGCTATGAGAAAAATACAGATTAAGTAGAACTCACATCTTCTCTGTAATTTGAGAAAAAGAGTCTGTTTATATAGTAGATTTAACAGCAGTATAGCTGTAATTATTACAGACTTCTCTATCACTGTAACTTTAAGTTAAATAACTCAGTAGAAAGCTGATAATAAGATTACTACAGTCAGAGATCACTGTTCTTTTTCTCTCTTATATATAAGCAGCTCTTACTCTTTATCTGCTCATACTGCTGTTATTACAGTCTATGAAAAGTTTACTACTTATTTCTCTCATATCTTCAGTGTCTTTTATTTCTCTGTTACAGTTACTGAGTCATCTTTTAAGAGCTGAACAGCTCTAGCTAAGGCTCTGATAAATAAACTATTAGCAGAGACTGTTACTCTTCTTACACTGCTCTGTATCTATGGAATAAATGTGCAGAAGAGTAAGACTTTCAATTTAAGTTATTCTATTAATCAGAAGACTATACTACTGTATTTATAAGAGATAACTGTAAAAAAATCTTATAATCACTGTGTCTGAAGCAAAGACTCATTTACAAGTTATGTTAATCTTCAAGATTATTGTCGAGATATGTGTGTCAACTATCACTATAGTAGAATGAGAAGCTGTTACTTCTATCATTTAAGTAAGTCTGTACTATGAATTCAAGTACAAATTAGTAATAAGCTGATATATAATTAGGCAACTGACTCATTAACTCTAATAAGAAGAAGAAGAAGACAGAAAAGAAGAAGAAGAAGAAGAAAAAAAAGAAAAAGAAGCTTACTGTAGTTATTAAGCAAAATCTCTCTCTCTGTAAACAACTCACTACTGCTGTTAGAGCCCCAGCTCATCTCATCAAACATCATGTCAGAGATAAGAGTATTGAGTTACTTAACATCAAAGAAGTTGAGATTAAATGTTTATATCATGAGAACATCTCTCTTCAGAGAAAATTAAACTATGTTCAGTGTCTCTTAAAAATAACTATTGAATTTATTAAAGATAATTAGATAGCTTGCAGACTGAGCTGTATAGATGTTATTTTTAAAAAAAATTAGTTACAGAGTAATCAAATTGATGATTTATAGAAGAGAATAATAATTCTACTATATTACAGTTCATCTGTAGAATTGCTGTTTTTTAATACAGACTAACTCTGCAATAATTAACATATCAAGACTTGTATACTATAAAAATATTTTATATTTATATCTGATTCAATCAGTGTTGAAATTATCTGTGCAGAGATTTCTTATTAAGTTAATCATTGAATTTTCTTATATTAGTATTATTAATTTGTATATATATCAGTTATCTGTTATTATTATAATTTTAATATTACTCAGAGTCACTGCAGTACTGTGTCTATACTTATATTTAAAAGTTCTTTCATGTTATCAGTAAACATAGCTATATCATTTATCAGATATATAGTATTTGCAAAGTTAAGTTTAGAAAAAGTGTAATTATATAAATGTAAGAAATCCCGCTTCTTGTGAATTCTTTACCTCTATTTCTATCTCTCGCGTAATTAATAGAGTTAGCAGCCCTTGACTACACACAACTATATAGACTGGAGTTCATGAATACTATTTACAACTCAGCTTGAATACTATTATATATTTAATCTCTACATTTTATCTTTCTATCACAAATACTTCTAGTAGTTAACAGTACATATTATATCAAGCTACAAACACCTGAATAATCATCTGTGAGCACTTATTCTTACATTTCAATCTCAGTCAGTCAGCAATCATCTATTATGATTGAAAAAACTAGAAACTTGCATGCTTCAATCTCTGTGAACTCTACTGCAGATATTCAGAAGCAGTTATCTGAATCATGAATAATCTCTATAAAAGAAGTCTCAGAGAACTTATTAATTACTCACAGAATATCATTCTCTGTATCTGTGACAGAGAAACTCTTCAAACTCATGAATGAATTAATTTCAGTGAAGAATATTCTTGAGTATCTTCTGCAGAATCAAGCTATTTTTCTATAAGAAATACTTACTGTTTGCAAACACTCTTAAACTGAGTCTCTAGACATAATCTTCAGAGATACTCACAAACTGAAAAGAAACTTTCTTAAGTCATGATTACTTAAGATTAACTATTAAATCACAATCTATAAAAGCTTTTACAAGTTTGTATTTGAAATTGACTCACAAGCTCAGCTGTGTGACATGAAAAATGAAGAAGCTGTTATCTATATAATAACAGATCTCTACTATACTGAAGTCAAGAACTAATGAAATTATCTAGAGAATGATTACAAGAGATTTCACTGATCTGTTCTTAAGATCTATCTAGAGAATAAGTTGAAGAACTCTGTGAGCTAGACAGAAAATATCTGAGCTGTAATCATTAATATTAGAAAAAGAGATGAGAAATCTGATAAAGACTATTTATAGTACTTTATGAAATTGTAATATAAATTAAGATCTGCAGAAACAGAGTTCTGAAATAAGACCTGAATAATGATATTTATAAAGAGACTGAATAAAGATATATAGAATAAGCTCATTAAGTAAGACTTTAAGTTCTTAACTCTGAAGAAACTGATGACTTTTATTCATTACTTACAGATTACTGTGAGAGTTACAGACCTGCAGAGAGTAGATCACTGATCAGTCTTATAAGAGTCAGAATAACAGAGAACAGATTTACTAAGAAAAGATAATAAGATACAGAGAGATTTATATCTGACTGCTGAGCAGAGAGAAAGAGCTTCATAATTATTATTATTATTCTTCAATTATAGATGTATACAGTCAGAGACTATAACATCTACCTCAGAACTTTTAGTTCTCAGGGTATTTCCTATATCTATAAAGTTAACTATTATACATTCATCAATTTCAGATATGCAAAATCAGAAAATTCCAGCTCAGAATACAAAAACTGTTTACAAATTACAGTATTTTAACATCTTCTGATACTTTGAAATCATTTGCCAATATCATGACAAAAGAAAAGAGAACACAGTCTTAAAGATAAACACATTAAATAGATAGATAGAAAAGAATAGAAAGAAAAAAGTAAAGTAAAGAGAGACTGTAATAAAACAAATTATTAAAAGATAGTATATAGCTGTTTTAACAGACTATATCTGATCAATTTCCTTCTCTTCATATTCAGATATTTCTGAATTCAGTCATTTTCTTGTAGCTGCTTGAGTTTCTGATAGAAAGTCTATTAAGTATTTAATTCCTGTCTCAGTTGAGAATAAGATAAGAATCTCATATTTAATTGATTTAGATCATACTTCTCTTTCAATCTGGCTCTGAGACTATTGTATAATGCACAGTGTATTATAATATGCTCAGGATTCTCATTTGCATTGCAGAATGAGCATTCTATTGAGTCAAATCTATCATCAAATCTTTGTATATAAGATTTGAAATAGCCATATCCTAGTTTCAGCTGTATTATAGATGAGAATATTTTCTTTTTACATTTAATTGAACAAGATTTCCACTTGGGTTTTGTTTCAAATCTTGAATAATGTATACTCTTCTTTTGTTTCTGCCAGCTTTCATTTCACTTATCTAAACAAGATTCTTTTATTTTTCTCTTTATAAAAGACCAGGACATAATTTTTTGAATAGATCTGCTTAATTCTGAACTCTTTTTTGCAGCTGAATCAGCCAATTCATTATCATGAATATTTATATAAGCAGGAACTCAGTGCAGATGAATTATTAGCTTTGATGTTCTTCTCTTTTGAATTTTTAAAATGGAGTTTAAGATCAGTTCAAGATTCATTTAATCATTATGAATCTGACTATTTCTAAGTCTTTTTAAAGCAGTTTGACTATCAGAGAATATTCATATCTCTTTCAAACTATTTCCTCTTTTATGAGATTTTATTTCAATGAGTTTGAAAGCTTTCACTATTATAAATAGTTCAGTATCAAAGACTTCAGATTCACAGTCTAAATTTCAGAAATCTGAGATAAAATTAATATTATCTTCAGTATAAGCAATGTCTGTGTCTAATCTATTCAAATACTCATTTTTTGAGTCATCTGAATAAATCAGAATAGAGTCTTTTATATTAATTGTAGAAATTCTCTTCAAATACTGTTCATATTCTTTCTCTTTAGATAGTTCACTTATTTATAAGTCTATAAGAGATTCAAGCTTTTCTCTTCAGAGAGATATCTTCTCATGATCAACTTTTTCAATATTTAAAGAAGAAAATTGATTTTTAATCAGTGAGCATAGTCTGTACAGTTGAGAAGATATTTTCTTTAAAGAATTATTTTCATTTCAATTAGAAAACCTATTTTAATTCAGTTCATTTTCAGAGTTCATTAATGAAAATGAAGAAGAGACTCTTTCTCTGATTATATAATTTAAGCTCATCTTTATAACTCTCAGAGTATAGTTCATATAGGCCTTTTCAAATCTAATAGCAGGAGAAAGAATTGAAGCTTCAATTTTCTTTACTTTAATAGAAGATAATTTGAATGCTTTCAGAAGTCTTCTCAAAACTCTGTTTTATAAACTTTGAAAGAGTTCAGTGAAATTTCCTTGATTATTTTATTAAACTTAAACTTCATAATCAGCTACTGAGATAATACAGGCTATATATAACTATCTCATAGTCTGAAAGAATAGACCTCTCTCTGTATTTAATAGTCTGATTATGTTGTTCAATAGTCTTTCTGTCTTGACAGTTCTTTGTTGAATATGATATTTAAAATTCAACTTGAACTTTAATCATACTTCTAATCATTTGACATTTAAACTGGGTTTAATCTCTCTATTTAAAAGAGTTAGAGATAGTTCTTTCTCATTGAATCTAGAAAAGGAATGAATTAACTCAGTTTTATTCATATTAAATTAAATTTGATTGATATCTGCTCTAACAAAGATTCTCTTTATAGCTTTTTCAATCATTTTCAAATTCTCTTTGATAGTTTTTGAGCTGTAGACTAGACTAATATTATTCACATAACTTGAAGATTGCACTATTTTCATATTTCTATTTTTGAATAGATATACAGTGTATATTACAAATAAAATGAGTGAGATTGAAGATTCTTACAGTACTTCTATTTTTATCTCAGTCTTGTCTTATTTCATTTCATCAAAGAAAAGTTATATGATTCTTTTAGATATAAAATAGTTAACTTATTTTATTAGAGAAAGTGATAGTTTTAACATCTTTAAAGTCTGAATTAACTTTGACTTTGAAACATGATTAAATATTTCTTTTATATCAATAAAAACTGCAGTTGAGACCAGATCTTTATACTTTACTATTTGAATATTATGAATAACTGAGAGAATAGTGTCAATTGCAGAACATTGTTTTCTATCTCTTATTTATTCACTGAATAAAAGAGAGTTATTAATAGAGTTTATAAAAAATAGTTAAGTAGCTATTATCTTTTCTAAAATCTTTTCTAGACAGTTCAATAGAGATATTACTCTATATGACTTAGAAATTAAAGTTTTTTTATTAGATTTTGTAAGAATCACTTCAGTGACTTCTCTTCAGCATTCAGAATAATATTCATTTTTCAAGAGATTGAAAAAGAGCTTAGAATATTCATTTTTTAAGTAGAAGTATATATTTTAAATAATTAAGTGATTAATTGAATCAGGCTCTGCAGCAGTTTTAACTGAACTTGAGAAGATAGCTAACTCAAATTCATCTTGTGTAAGATCAGGTCATTCTCAGTCATTTTCATTAACATAGTTGAGAAGTGATATATTCTCTTTCTCTGAATCTGAATCTGATAAGTTTTGAAAGAGAATTCTCATGAAAGCTCGACATTTTTCCTCAAAAGAGTTTGCTGTATATAATTCATTCTGAAACTCATATTCTAAGACTGGAGGTTTTGCTACACTTCTTATTTTAAAAGAGCTTCATAAGCTTTTATAAACAGAGTATATAATAGAGAGATTAAGAAAAAGAGTCTCTACTTTATCTGTTCTAAATCAGAATATCTCTGTGCAAACTGTTCAGACAAATCAAAATAGAAATTTGAACAGTTATAAACAGAGTCAGTAACAGCCTTCTTAAGAGTCTTAAAGCTGATATCTGAATCTGTTACTCTCTTAATGAAAATGCATGCTTACAGAAAGAGACTGCACTGCACTACTACTGCTCTGTGCCCCGGTGGCCGAATGGTTAATACGGCCACCTGGTAGCGCCTTGCCGTGGGAAACCAAGGCGCGTGGGTTCGAAACCCGCAGGGAATACATTAAATCCGGAACTCAAGCACCTCAGGTTTCTAATAAATACAGAGGTGTACAAATCGCTTCAATGAATCACTCTATGTTTCTGGGCTGAGAAGTTATTATCGCATGTATCTAATTGTCACTTCTTTGTATTTTTCTATGTTCTTGTTATCTTGATGTGATCTCAATACCTGTATTTCCTCCTGTATAATCAACACTTGACCTGTATTTAACATCACGCAAGAACTTATCATAAGCTCCGCTTGCATATGAGTATAATGGAAGAATAATAATAATAATAATAATTACTACTGCTCTGTAAGTATGAAAAGTATTAATAAACTCAGAATCTCAGATCACTGTAGTATCTCTAAAGCTCATGAAGTAAATAAGCTGAGTGATGAAAACTGAGAACCTGCTCTTATAATAAGCAGAGTGTGAGAACTTAAATCTGAGAGCTGAGAAACTTATAAGAGCTATCTTTGAATTGCAAGATCTCTCTGAAATCTGAAGAAGATTTACAGAAACTATAATTATCACAGACATCACAGATAACATATACTTTACACTTATATAACTTTAAAGACATAATCTGTATATAGCTATCTATGAGTCAGATTTATACTTCTGATCAGTGTTAACAGTCTTACTTACAGAGATAGAATCAGTTAATACTGTAGAGTTAATCAGAGATAGACTGGCCGGTGAGATCATGAATTTCACATTTGGTCTCATTTGGTCTGGTCTTATACATTTCTTAACATGAGTCCCATCTAGACTGGCCGCCGGGACCATGAATTTCATGTTTGGTCCCATTTGGTCTGGTCCCATACATTTCTTGGCGTGAATCCCGCTGGGACTAGCCATCAAAAAAACATGCAAAGTGACTATATATCAGATCTTAAAATGGAACCATGACTTGAAAAAAATGAGAAAGTGGTCCCATTTGGTCCCATTTAGTCCCATTCTTGGCATAAAGTTACTATTTTTAGACATTTTAAGGTTTTTTTTGGACTATTTTTAATTTTTTAAAAAGTAACGCTTTTTGGTAACGCTCAAATGAGATTTAAAGTCATTTAAAGCAATAAAAATAATTTAAATTGAGAAGTGGAAATCATGGTCCCATTTGAAAAATGTGACAAGAGTAGACAGTAAGTCCCACTGGGACAGTATGGGACTACTATCTAATGTTAAAACCGTGTAATGGGATCAGTCAAATTGGTAATGAGACTATCAAAAAATCTGGTCCTGGTCCCAGACACGGTCACACGGTCAGTCTAGTCCCATCAGAACCAAGCCTTAAAAAAATCTGAAAATGAATCATTTCTGAGAGAAATGATGTGAAAAATGACCAGATTTAATTCAAGAACAGTGAAATGAGAGTAATTTCTCAGAATAAACTGTGAAAGATAATCATTCTTTCAAAATCAGAATGAGACTGAGACTGAAGATCAAAATCAGTCTCATTCAGTTCATTCAGTGATTGCTTATATAATTGAAATTTGATAATGATTATTAATAATACTTATGAAACAACTAAATACATTCTTGTACAAGTTTATTCTTCACTTTCTCATGAAAACTACACTTCTCTGATATACTGTGATCAGAGGTATTAAACTGTCTGATAATTTCATATTTTACAATCATGAGTTTCTTGATTGTTTCTTCTTATAATTGTCTCTGATAATAGTGATAAATATCTTAACTTGAGTTGAACTTTCACTTCATTTCCATCCCTGTCAATGAAATTGCTAGAATATCACACATTATCAGTGTAACAGTTGAATATATACTCTCAACAATTTTTCATAACTCTAGAATTGATTTGGCGTGTAAATTCATTGAATTATCTTGAAGATAGTAATTAAATTCAGTTTTATAAGCATGTAGTTTTGCCTAATTTTCAGTTGTAATCAATGTATGTAAGTTCTGTTTCAAAGTTAGTATTATAGTTCTATATGATATGAAGTGTTATCAAAGATCATTACTTACTAGGGAATTGTATTCCACTGTCTTCACATCTCAAACATCTGCTCATTCAAATCTCTGATAGTTGGCATTGTAGTAGTCTCAGGCTAATTTGATATATGAGTCTCATTCCTCCTCTATTCAATCTTGAGAAGTGTAGATATTAACTCAATGAGAGAAATCTAGTAGAGCTGCTACAGTATAGTACTCTGCAAAAGATTGTTCAGTTTTGCTGTAGTAATATGCCAGTTTATTTCTTACAGTAACAATAGCCTGCACTATAGCATTATTCCAGACTGAATTTCTTTTTGAGTGATTCAACTACTTCTCAAGATGAGTAAATAAACTGTTATACACTCATCAGACTGACTGCAGCATTGATGTACAAGTGATTGAGACTGTCTTTGTTGTCTTATAAAACTGAAACAGTAAATCAATCACATATTTCAACTGAGTTCACTTCATATTAGAAAGTTTCAATATCTGAATCTTTTCTCAATCAGAGTGTTACACTCAATGATCAATTATCTGACATAATCAAAGAGTCTGAACAGTTATCTCATATATTGAACTTCATCATGTTTTAACATTCTGTATCATATTCAGTGATGTGACTGATTTGTTTATTTATTGAATATCATGGAATTATTGTTATTGTTTAGAGAAGGTACAAATCACATTAGTGATGTTTCAAATCTGTGATATTTAAATTATTAGTCAATCTATTCAAAATTAACAGTAGCATTATCAAAAAGTGTTATCAAAAAACATTATCTTTTACAAAGTGAATGTAAAAGTTACTTGAGTAATCACTTTCATCTTATTCTCATCTCAAGAATCAGTCATCTCATTATTCTTCATCTCAATGTTAAGATTCTTTATCAGTGTTTACATCACAAGTTGAATCACATGAGCAATGCAGAGAATATGACCTTGTTTATCATTTCAGAAATGCAAAGTCAATTTTTACTCTAAGATCTTCATCATAGTGTAGTTATTTGCAGCATTGTCAGTTGAAATTATAAGAAGACTGAGACTAATATCTCAATAGTTATTTTTAATCACAGTCATTAATATCTCTGCTATATAATCCTCAGTATGACTACTGATCAATGATTCAAATTCAATTAATGTCTCTTAATAAGTTCAGTTCTCATCAATGTAATAACATGTAACTCTTATAAATGTAAGATTGTTTATACTAGTTTATGCATTCACTGTGAGAGACACTCTTCAATGATTCTTCAACTCTGATTTTAGATGTTGCATATTAACTTTGTAGTATGTCTTGAAATTGAATTGAAGACAGAATTGATGTGAAATATGAAGATTTGAATTAAGCATTTGAACAAGTGTTCAGAATTCGGGGTTTTTAATTGATGGAAGAGAAAGATTCAGAGATATACACATGTAAAGTAATTATTCACAGAAGTTATCAGATAAGAGTTGTGAAATCAGAGTACTGATATATGATTATTTTTGTATGATTTTCTTCAAATTAGAAAGTTAGTATTATCAAAAATTGTTATCTGATAGAGCAACTTATCAGCTCAGTAGTAATCTTCTGATTATTTTTCTTTTATTGTCTGCATTCTGATGACTTCAGATGTCAGGAAATTTCTTCAGAGTCATGATCAGTTTATGATAAATATTTCTGAATGAAGTTATAGTAATTGTAGTAGAGAGATGACTCTTCAGTAATCTGCAATGCAACCTGTTGATAATTATTCCATAGTTCATCTTGATATTTGTGTTGAGTTTTTCATAAATTTTGTGACCTGGAATCAGATGTGAAGAATGAAGTGATCATTTATCATGATTGAAAGAGAGCATTCTGTATTAAATTGTAAATAACATAGATTTTATAATTCACAGTGATTTCTTAAAGAGTTTATGAATCTTCAATAGAAGTAAAAGAAGTGAAAGAAGTGAATTCAGAAGATATGATAATAATTTAAGAAAGATAACAATTTATTTTCAATAATTAATCACTGATGTGTGTAAGAAGAATTAATATAAGAGAAAATAATCTTGTTTCTTAGCTTAGTTATAATTTTAGTACTAACTCAGATTGAATATCATTAATGTATAAAAGTAAATAAACAATCTTGATTAATCTCTGTCATATTTCTTGAAATATATTAATATTGTGAAAGAGAGTATTACTAAATTGCATTATCAGATGATATCATTAAAAATATATTAATAATTGTGAATATCAATGTTGAAAAAATGTTGATACTTATACATTATAGATATATATATATATATATATTATTCCTGACTTCATTACAACTTGTACAATAATTTTTAAAAACTCAAAATTAATTTCAATTATTAATAATTATGAACTTATAACTAACTAATATAAAAAGAAAAAAACTTTTTCTACTCATCATCTTTCTGCTCTTTCTTATTCTTCTTATTATTCTTTATAATTCATTTCTCATTCTTCTTCTCCTTCTTCTTCTCCTCATCTGAGATAATAATCATCTCAAAATCTCTCTTCACTATCTTCTCAGAGAAGGGTTTCTGCTGCTCCCTCTCAGCCAGGTCAATCTGTACCTTAAAATCCCGCATTTTCTGGTCTGCTGTCTCCAGTTCCATCTCAGTGATAAGCAGATTAACATGCTCAGAGAGTAAAGCTATCTTCTCAATATTCTGAATCATGAAGTGCATTCAAGATCTGAATAAGATCTCAATACTCTTCTTCTCTGTCAGCTCCTGCTAATCAATTAGAGAACAGAAGTGTTATCAAAAATCATTATCTCTTAATAAATAAAAAACTTATCAGTTTTGACTTCTTTATCTTCTACTTCAACATCTTCTTAATCTTCTTCTATTACTGCTTATTTACAGTAACACTCTTCTTCTCTCTCTCTCTCTTTATCTTAATCTTAAATCATTCTCAGAACTTCTTCTGATCTCACTGCTACTGTATGAGACTCTTCACTGTCTTCTTCTTCAATCTCTCACAGGCAGTGTCATCTGCATTATTTCTATACTTAGTTCAGTCTAAATCTATTAGAAGTGTTACTTAAAATCATTATTATTCTACTCTTTTATAGAGTCTCTTCAAGGCATTATAACATGTCTTGTGATCTGTCTCTTCTCACTTAAACATCTTCTTCTTCTCTCTCTTCAATCTGTGACAGTGCTCACATGTCTTGATAGTCCGCAGAACTGCAGAATATTTGAAGAGAGATGACATGATTGATTTCAGTGAGCATTGAAGAGAAGTGAAGGCAGAAGAAACAGTTAGAAATGATATGATAATAATAATGATAATAATAATAATGGTAATAATAATGATGATAGTGATGATGATGATGATAATGATGATAATGATGATAATGATGATAATGAAAGAGAGAGTGCATTGAAATATATTACTAACTTATCAAATATAAAGAGACTTAAAGAAAGTATTAACAGCTTTCAGCAATGTATAGAAACAGCTACAGTGTTGCATAGCAACATCATCTTTATTCAATGCATGCACTGTTAATATTCTTTATATACAGTTATCATATAATCTGTATCAGAAATACATGCAGAAAACAGATCTTTGTTACTAGAATAAATAATTACAGCAATTCTCTGTTTTTATATTATAAAGATAAGTTATTCTTATTTCTTTCTTCTCTCTTTTCTCTTCTTCAATCAATCACTAATTTCAAGCTAATATGAAAACTATTAAAACACTCTTAGAAACTCTCAAATTGAAGAGTATAGACTAATTAAATTTCAAATACAGAAGAAATCAAATTATCTTCTACAGATTCAATTATTCATTCTTCTTTAAATAAAATAGCAGTCACATTTCCTCTTCCTCTCAATCAAATGAAATATGGCCTGTGAAAAGCAAGTATCACATCAGATTATAATGACCAACACAGCCCCAGCACACAGAACTGTATATACACAGTGTGTGCTGAACTGAGAGACTGTGTGAGTTATAAATCAGCAGCAGCATCTCAGGGAGAGTCATGCAGCGTGAGAAAGCTGCAACTCTCAGTCACATGCACAGAGAGTGAATTGCTGCAGTAAGTATATATACATTAAAGTAATGCTTTTTAGTAACACTCAGTCTCTGATATGATGAAAATAGAGTCTCTTCATGAGATCTGTTTCTATCAGAAGTCAGAGAATCTTATATTTCTTAAGATCATCTTCACACACCTTGTCTGTGAAATCAATGAGAGAAATCATCAATTTCAGTGTTCTATTCTTAATGTTATTCAAGTGACAGCAGAGTTCATTCTGATCACACTTTTTAAGTGTATCTTTTCTAATTATTCACATTTATATAGATATATACTGATTATTTATTAGATGATGTTAAGATAATGACTCATCACAGCTGTGTTACTCTTACTGTGAGAGATATACAGTTGATAATAAACATTGCAAAGACTCTGAGAAGTGAGTATTTTAAGAGTACTGCAGCTCTGCAATCTTGATTTTTTTTTTATTTTTATTTTTTATTTTTTTCTTTTTCTTTTCTTTTTTTTTTTTGTTTCTCTTTCTTTCTCTTTTTTTCTTTCTCTTCTTTTTTTCTTTCTCTTTTTTTTTTTTTTTGTTGTGATTTTTTCTTGTTATTTTGTTTTTTGTTTTTTTGTTATTTTTTGTATTTTATATTTTTTTTTAATTAAAATGATATTGATTATGATCTGTGTTCAGAAAAGTAATGATATTTGATAATACTCTCTGTTGAATTTTCAACAAATGAGCACTATGTTATGATTATTATTATTATTATTATTATTCTTCAATTATAGATGTATGCAGTCAGAGACTATGACATCTACCTGAGAACTTTTAGTTCTCAGGGTTTTTCCTATATCTGTAAAGTTAACTATTATACATTCATCAATTTCAGATATGCAAAATCAGAAAATTCCAGCTCAGAATACAAAAACTGTTTACAAATTGCAGTGTTTTAACATCTTCTGATACTTTGAAATCATTTGACAATATCATGACAAAGGAAAAGAGAAAGAGAACAGAGTCTTAAAGATAGACATATTAAATAGATAGATAGAAAGAAATTGAAAGAAAAAGATAAAGTAAAGAGAGACTGTAACAAAACAAATTATTAAAAGATAGTGTAGAGCTGTTTTAACAGACTATATCTGATTGATTTTCTTCTCTTCATATTCAGATAATTCTGAATTTAGTCATTTTCTTGTAGCTGCTTGAGTTTCTGATAGAAAGTCTATTAAGTATTTAATTTCTGTCTCAGTTGAGAATAAGATAAGAATCTCATATTTAATTGATTTAGATCATACTTCTCTTTCAATCTGGCTCTGAGACTATTGTATAATGCACAGTGTATTATAATATGCTCAGGATTCTCATTTGCATTGCAGAATAAGCATTCTATTGAGTCAAATCTATCATCAAATCTTTGTATATAAGATTTGAAATAGCCATATCCTAGTTTCAGCTGTATTATAGATGAGAATATTTTCTTTTTACATTTAATTGAACAAGATTTTCACTTGGGTTTTGTTTCAAATCTTGAATAATGTATACTCTTCTTTTGTTTCTGCCAGCTTTCATTTCACTTATCTAAACAAGATTCTTTTATTTTTCTCTTTATAAAAGACCAGGACATAATTTTTTGAATAGATCTGCTTAATTCTGCACTCTTTTTTGCAGCTGAATCAGCCAATTCATTGTCATGAATATTCATATGAGCAGGAACTCAGTGTAGATGAATTATCAGCTTTGATATTCTTCTCTTTTAAATTTTTAAAACAGAGTTTAAGATCAGTTCAAGATTCATTTGATCATTATGAATCTGACTATTTCTAAGTCTTTTTAAAGCAGCTTGACTATCAGAGAATATTCATGCCTCTTTCAAACTATTTCCTCTTTTATGAGATTTTATTTCTATGAGTTTGAAAACTTTCACTATTGCAAATAGTTCAGCATCAAAGACTTCAGATTCACAGTCTAGATTTCAGAAATCTGAGATAAAATTGATATTATCTTCAGTATAAGCAATGCCTGTGTCTAATCTATTCAGGTTCTCATTTTTTGAGTCATCTGAATAAATCAGAATAGAGTCTTTTATATTGATTGTAGAAATTCTCTTCAAATGCTGTTCATATTCTTTCTCTTTTAATAGTTCACTTATTTGTAAGTCTATAAGAGATTCAAGCTTTTCTCTTCAGAGAGATAACTTCTCATGATCCACTTTTTCAACATTTAAAGAAGAAAATTGATTTTTAATCAGAGAGTATAGTCTGTAAAGTTGAGAAGATATTTTCTTTGAAGAATTATTTTCATTTCAATCAAGAAATCTATTTCAATCCAGTTCATTTTCAGAGTTAATTGATGAAAATGAAGAAGAGACTCTTTCTCTGATTATATGATTTGAGCTCATCTTTATAACTCTCAGTGCATAGTTCATACAGGCCTTTTCAAATCTAATAGCAGGAGGAGGAATTGAAGCTTCAATTTCTATTGCTTTAATAGAAGATGATTTGAATACTTCTAGAATTCTTCTCAAGACTCTGTTTTACAGACTTTGAAAGAGTTCAGTGAAATTCTCTTGATTATTCTATCAAACTTGAACTTCATAATCAGCTACTGATGTAATACAGGCTACATATAACTGTCTCATAGCCTGGAAGAATAGACCTCTCTCTGTATTTGATAGTCTGATTATGTTGTTTAATAGTCTTTCTGTCTTGACAGTTCTTTGTTGAATGTGATATTTAAAATTCAACTTGGACTTTAATCATACTTCTAATCATTTGATATTTACACTGGGTTTAATCTCTCTATTTAAAAGAGTTAGAGATAGTTCTTTCTCATTGAATCTAGAAAAGAAATGAATTAACTCAGTTTTATTCATATTAAATTGAATTTGATTGATATCTGCTCTAATAAAGATTTTCTTTGCAGCTTCTTCAATCACTTTCAAATTCTCTTTGATAGTTTTTGAGCTGTAGACTAGATCAATATTATTCACATAACTCAGAGATTACACTATTCTCATATTTCTATTTTTAAATAGATATGCAGTGTATATTGCAAATAAAATAGATGAGATTGAAGATTCTTGTGATACTTCTATTTTTATCTCAGTCTTGTCTTATTTCATTCCATCAAAGAAAAGTTGTATGATTCTTTTAGATATAAAATAGTTAACTCATTTTATTAGAGAAAGTGGCATTTTTAACATCTTCAAAGTCTGAATTAACTTTGACTTTGAAACATGATTAAATGCTTCTTTTATATCAATAAAAACTGCAGTTGAGACCAGATCTTCATGCTTTACTATTTGAATATTATGAACAACTGAGAGAACAGTGTCAATTACAGAATATTATTTTCTATCTCTCATTTATTCACTGAATAAAAGAGAGTTATTAATAGAGCTTATAAAAGATAGTTAAGTAGCTATTATCTTTTCCAAAATCTTTTCTAGACAGTTTAATAGAGATATTACTCTATATGACTTAGAAATTGAAGTTTTTCTATTAGATTTTGTAAGAATCACTCCAGTGGCTTCTCTTCAGTATTCAGAATGATATTCATTTTTCAAGAGATTGAAAAACAGCTCAAAATATTCATTCTTTAAGTAGGAATATGTATTTTGAATAATCAAGTGATTAATTGAATCAGGCTCTGCAGCAGTTTTAACAGAACTTGAGAAGATAGCTGACTCTAATTCATCTTGTGTAAGATCAGGCCATTCCCAGTCATTTTCATCAATGTAGTTGAGAAGTGATATATTCTCTTTCTCTGAATCTGAATCTGAATCTGATGAGTTCTGAAACAGAATTCTTATAAAAGTGTGACATTTTTTCTCAAAAGAGTTTACTGTATATGATTCATTCTGAAACTCATATTCTAAGGCTGGAAGGTTTGCTACACTTCTTGTTTTAGTATAGTTAAAAGCTTTAAAAACTTCCTTTTCTTATGCTTCTTCAAGAAATTTATTCCAGCAGTCTGTTTTAGCTCTTTTAATATCTGAAAAATATTCATTTCTGACAGCTTTGAACTCTTTATCAGATATTACATCATTCTTTCAATCTCTTCTAGCAGTAGCTAATTCTTTCTTTTAGATGAGATATTCTCATTTCATCAAGATTTTAAATACTCAGAAGATTTTCTCTTTGAAATTATATCTCTAACACTTGTTAGAATAATAGATGTAATAAGCTTCACTCTATTCTCAAGCATTTCATTTGAGATATCTTGACCAGAATTCCAATATAGCTCATTCTATCTTTCAGATTTTAACAGTTTTATGCTTTCTTCAACTGCTTTTCAATCAGCTTTTTCAAAGTTAAACTGATTAGAGAGAAGAGGATTTTCACTCATTTATTTTTCACTCAGTTCAATATCAAATTGAATAATCTCATGATCTGATTCTGATGTCTCATTTGAATCAATAAATCAGTTTACAAGTCTTCTTTTCATTAGATTTTGTGATATGAAGATTAGATCTATAATAGATTTCTGTTTCATGTCTTTTCTAAAGAATGTTTATTGATCAGACTTGTTAACTAAATCTATTAAATACTTAAAGATTCATTCAATCAGATTATCAGCTCTCACTGCTCTCTTGCATTCTGAATTTCATCAGAGATGATGTGCATTGAAATCTTCTGCAATTATAGAGTTTCTTAATGAAGTTATGTTCAGAAATTCTCTATTAATTGTTCAGATATTGTTATTTTTCTTCAATGACTTTTCATTATAGATATTTATGAGCTGTATAGTATTAAACTCATTTTCTTTATCTATAATATCACTCACTGGAATATCAGGGTCAGACATGATATTAAATCTTGAATTAAATTAATATCTTGATCTCTTTCTTTCATAGATCACTACTCTTGACTTTATCTCAGACTTTTGAGATAGAAAGTAGTAGTAGCTTGAATGAGAAATAATATAATTTTACTCAGTATCAAAATTCAGTTTCTGAAGTAGTATAAAATCAACTTTTTATTCAAATGCAATTTGAAGATAAGAATAAATACAATTTGAGTTTCTATTCACATTATTTTAAATAAATGTGATTTTTGAAGAGTTTTTAAACTTTTTTTGTTGTTTTTATTGTATATTCATACTAAAAGAGAGTAGAGATAGAGTAGGATCTAGTCACTATCATCAGATAGTAGATTATAACTATTTTGAAAAGTAGGAATCTCAACTGCTTGCATTATATCTAGTTTATCATCAGAGTCATTTCTCAATTCTCTAATTTTAACAGAAGTTTGAGAATTCAAATTCTGTTTACATTTAGCTGAAGAATTGAAGTTTGAAGATATAGATAGTTGAGAGTTTCTTCTTTTTAAACTTGCAGTTGTAAGTCTACTGACTTGACTCTTCTCTTCAGTTCTAGATTGACTTTGAGCTTCATCTTTTCTCCAGTTCTTTTGAGTTCTAGAAGCAAATATACATTCTTTTGAGTTAGATGCATGTTTTTCTTTGCAATTAGAGCACTTAAGCAGAGTGTGTTGACATATTTCATCTCTTTTTAAGCATCTTTCACATTTATACTCACTAGCTTTGTGATCTCTGACACAGAATACACATTTTGAGTCTCTAAAACATGAGATTACAAAGTGTTCATATCTTTGACAGTTTGAACACTGTGTTTGAGCTTTGAGATTCATTCTTGAGTCTTTATATTCATGAACTCTCATTTTCAAACCTGCTACTCTTACTTCAGAGATCTTTGACTGTTCAAGTGTTTTTATATATATTAGAACAGAGGCATTTCTTCTGCTTTGTCTGAACTTAATTGAATTTAGTCATACAGGCTTCTTTCTCAGTTGAATAGAGTTGTATTCTTTCAATTCATTTTTGAGAAGTAACATTCCTTCTTCACAGTTAAAAATTTCAACTGAAATATCATGAAGAATGAATTTATCTCACTTTTCATCTCTTTCAGATAGAATTGTTGTATTTAGCAAAGATTCTACTACTGACTTTCAGAGATTCTCATTCTGAATAAGAAATTCAGTACTGAATTCAGACATTGTAGTCAGAATGATGAAGTTTTCAAAGAATGATGACTTAATTGAAGCTATAACTGGTTTTTAAACTTTAATATCAGTCATCAACTGAGAAAAGAACTGCTGATTAATTTCATTTCTGATTCTGAAAATGAGATTTGAGTTTAGCTTGTTTCTTTGCAGAATGTCCTGATTTGAGACTTTGAGAATAAGTCTTCTATTTCTGAAGATTTGAAAGTTTTTCTCTTTTTGCATTTTCTTTTTCACTTTTCTATGAATAGAGATATGAGCAGTATTCTTCTCATTTTTCTCAGGATTTTGAGCAGCTTTTGAGATAGCAGGTTTAGAGATAGCAGATTCAGCTGCTTGAGCATATGTTTTCTTCTGATTCAAAGAAGAAGAAGAAGTAGAAAAAAAAGAAGAAGAGTAAGATGAAGAGTCAGTGATTGTACTAGAAATTTTCAATGTTTTTTAAACTGTGTTTGAGATTCCAAGTTTGAACTTGATCATCTTCTGTAGTTGTCTAGCCTGAGCATGAAGAATTAACAGAACTTCTTCATTCATCTCACTCAGACACTGCTTTTCAAGAATCTTGCTTACTTTTTCAAGTTCCTGTATTTCAAGAACTTGTTGTTTCTCTATTTCTTCTTTCTTTCTTCTCTTCAGAATTTCAATCTCAGGAATAGTATTTGAGAAAGCATCTTTTTCCACATCAACTGAGTGTATTTTTGAACTCATTGTTCTCACTCAATGAAAAGTTGATCAGACTGTTTCAATTGAGATATTTCTAAGTCTATTTTCAATTGAAAAGTTGGTCAGACTGTTTCAAAAGAAGAATGAAAGACTTTTGTGTATAAAACACCTGATTTTTTTCACACTAGTTCAGTAACTAGATTAGATTTTTGAAGAGAATCTAATAAACTAAAATTGATTTTTGAGATAAATCAATAAAATCTTTACAATCTCTTTCTTGGGATACAGTGAGGAAGAGTATGATATCAATTGATAATGAATCAGATAATATGACAGTTTTTAAGAGAAAAACTGATAAAAAATAAATCAATTTTTTGCAGAGAAATTGATTAAAACTATTCAATTTTATTCTAAATTATTCAATTCTTCTCACACAACAAGTGTGCAACTCAAATCAGTTAATAAAGAGTGTAAAAAAGAATTAAGTATTAATGAAAGCTCTTCAGTCACTGAAAAAGTAATTCTTACTTAAAAGAATATAAAATTATGACAGAAAACAGCTCTGTTTTTTATTCTTTGTAAGAATATTGTATAAAACTCAGAGAAAAACATCTTACTTTTTCAAGAGAAGTAAAAAACTATTTCTAAGATCTTTTTTTTTTTTTTTGCATTAACTGCTGTAGAAGAATGAGATAGAAACTGCTAAGATATACACTACTGTATACTCTCTATCAAGACTTTTCCTCTTCAGAGTTCTGATATTATAGAGAATATAAGTCTGTTTCTATATAATAATATAAATATTGTCAGCAGGATATAGAGGAACTGATTATTTATATCTCAAAATAGAAGACTTTGTCAATGATTATATCAATATAGAGTTAATTCTCAAATTTAATAGAAATCTAGTGTTGCTGTTCTCAATCTCTTACAGAATCTATTGAATATTGAGGTATTAAAACTAGATTTAATATATCTCACTGTGCAGGGATCAAAGGCTCAGTCAGACCTTGAAGTATACTGATTTTATAGTTGTTGTGTCTGTCCATTATGTATCAAGTACATTATTATTATTATTATTATTCTTCCATTATACTCATATGCAAGCGGAGCTTATGATGAGTCCTTGCGTGATGTTAAATACAGGTCAAGTGTTGGTTATACAGGAGGAAATACAGGTGTTGAGACCACGCCAAGATAACAAGAACATAGGAAAATACAAAGGAGTGACAATTAGATACATGCGATAATAACTTCCCAGCCCAGGAACATAGAGCAATTCATTGAAGCGATTTGTACACCTCTGTATTTATTAGGAACCTGAGGTGCTTGAGTTCCGGATTTAATGTATCCCCTGCGGGTTTCGAACCCACGCGCCTTGGTTTCCCACGCCAAGGTGCTACCGGGTGGCCGCATTAACCATTCGGCCACCGGGGCATGTATCAAGTACAGTTGCTGAGGTATCTTTTTATACTTTTCTGTCAGGGATGGGCCAGATTGAGAGGGATGATACAAGGGTGAGACTTGGCATTGATGTCTAGATACACTGAAGACAGACCGCGGAGGTTGCACTTCAGAAGTGGCTGTTGATTATGTGCTTGATATTATCATCAAGGTATCTTTTTGTATTTTTCTGCCGGGGATGGGCCAGATTAGGAAGGGCGGTACAAGGGTGGGACTTGGTGTTGGTGTTTTGGAACATCAAAGATGGACAGGGTTTTCGCGGAGGTCACTCCTCAGATATCTCCACAACTACAGATTGGGGATCTTCCAAAATCGAGAAGATTGGTGCATATGGCTAGGTCTCTTCACCTTACAATTTGTATGGCAATTTGGCCCGGGGTTGTGGTGTGGTAGGGGAGAATGAGGGATAATCCCACACAGGAGTTTCGAACGACGTCTGGTTCATGTTTGGCTGGATAACTCCACCACCACACGGGGTATGCAGTCGGCGATGGGGTCAAAATGCTCGTATGATCGAGGGCTTTTCGATGGATCTATCGGCGGGTTCTTATTCGAAAAATCGAGCGAGTTCGTGGTGGAGCGGTTGTCGCGCAGAGCTGACTATGTTATGATATTATGTAAGTGAGAAATGATTTCATGGTCTCATTTAATGCCATTTTCAATAATGAGATCAGAATGAAAATGTGACTAAGAATTCAAACATATTCTTTATCTGAGACTAGATTTTTATTTGAAAAGTGAATCTGAGACCTTTAATATTTGAAATAACAGGATTTGAAATCAATGTGATGAACACAAATCATGATCAGAAGTAATGCTTTTAGGCAATATAACAACTGTAAAGTTTGATCCTGGTCTCAGACACGGTCACACGGTCAGTCTAATCAGAGAAGATAAGCTCATCTATTTAATAACTTTATAAATGTCTGAGAACTTTGTGATTATGAAAACTGAGCTTCAGATATCAGAGAAATACTGAGATCTTACAAAGATATTCAGCTCAGTAAAGACAGCTGAGCTTTTATCTTATTATAAGAAGAATCTGATAATAAATTTAATAGAAGAGTAGAAACTTTTCTGAGAATCAATCTATAAGCTCTCTTATTACAAGACAGAGATCTTGCAGATTTATATAAAGAAGAATCTGAAGAATGACTTTATCTGATCTTCACAGATCTCTGTGAAAGTCTTTATAATATTTATAAAGAAGAAGAAGAAAGATCTTAGATTATATATAGACTATTAAAATCTGAACTTTAAGATAATAAAGAGTCACTATTCTCTATCTCTGATTAAGAATGTAATTAACTATCTTACAGAAGCTGTTATATTTATATAACTGAATATAATTAATATATATACACAGCTGTGAATACAGTCTAAGAATGAATAAAAGACTGTCTTTAGAACTGCACTAAGATTATTTAAATATCTAGTGATATCTTTTGATTTAACTAATACTCTCACAGTATTTCAGTCTTTTATTAATAAAATAGTTCATATATATCTGAATATCTTTGTAATAATATATCTGAATAATGTGATAATGTACTCTGTAAAGAAGAAAGAACACACTGAGTATATACAAAGCATATTGAAGATCTTAGATGAGACAGAACTATATATTAAGCTTATAAAGTACAACTTCAGTATCTGTCAGATTGATTTTCTAGAATATATAATCACTACAGATAATATTCAGATGAAATCTTTATAAGTTAAGACTATTCTATTATAATCAGAGTTAACTAGTATTTATAAGATTCAGATCTTTCTGAGCTTTGTGAATTTCTATAGACAGTTTATCTTTATATTTATAAAAATCTTCTTGACTCTTACAGACATACTGAAGAGTGAAAATATAAAGAAGTTATTCTATAAATAAAAAATGAAAAAAATTATTAAGAGAAAAGAGCTGTGAGAACTTTCTTATCTCAGAAGCTTATAGAGTCTTTATAAGATTAAAATAGATATTTATAGATATAGTAATACTGTTTTACTTTAATCTCTTACTCTTAATCAGATTAAAGACAGATATCTTCTTCTTTATAATTTTAGAAATAGTCTTATAACTACAGTTAAATAAGAACTGAGTTTCAGTGATCTTTTTCTCACAGAAGATGTAATCTACAGAGATTAACTATAGTATTTATAATCAGAAGCTTCTTATAATAGTGAAATTCTTCTGCTACTAATATCACTACTTTAAGAGTCTTATAACAGTAATTACTGTTAGAACTGATCATAACAGCTTATAATAGTTCATTTTAGCTAAGAAACTCTCACAGTAGCAGATTCACTGAGCTCAGAGACTGAGTAAGTTCTGATTCAAGATAGAGTATATTAAGAGAATTAAGAACTCAGTGAATGAACTCTCTCACAGATCTGACTATGTTAAGAAGATCAGAGTAATAGATATAGAGAGACTAGAGAAGACAGAAAAGCTTTATAAAATACTCAGACTGAGTATTATAAAGAGATTGACTGAAGAGTCTCTTAATTCTCTATAAGAGAAGAGAGAGAAAAAAGAGAAAAAGTCTGTATAACTACTCTCTATAACACTGAGAGTTAACACTCTGAGAATCTCTGTGAGAATTCTTGCAAAGAGTATCTATAATCTGAAGAATTTATACACTTTAAGAAGTATTATAGAAGATCTGATGTAAGAGAAAACAGAGTATAAGTCTTCATAAGATCTTCTATTCAGATTGTCTGAACTGTAATTGAAGAATGAATATACTCAGTATATTCAGAAACTGCTTACAGCAGAAATCAATTCTGCAGAAATAAAGAATTAAAGAGACTTAAATAATCTCTTATAAAGAGAGAGCTGAATTTATATATCTATAAATGAGTTTCTATACATAGAACTTATTAAAAGATATTATGACTCTTCTCTAGCAGGTCATTTTACAGATACTAAAACTTATGAGTTACTCATAAGAAAATACTTCTGATTAAAGATGTGAGAACTTATAAAGAAGATAGTGAATTCTTATACTATTTATCAGAATTCATAGATAGTGTGATTCAGATTATATAAAGAACTTACTTCTCTACTCATTCTGTAAAAATCTTGAGAATAGCTAGAAATGAACACTCTTATAAGTCTTTCTGAAAGTAAGAACATATATAATATCTGTTTTGACAGTGTGCTGATGATAGTAGATTACTTTATCAAGATAATATGCTTTATACTCATCTACAAGAACTTAAAGTCAAAGAATTTGACTTATATCTTTATTCACAATGTAAT
>NW_003101680.1:6173350-6374474 GCF_000003855.2 Blastomyces gilchristii SLH14081
CATGAGTTAGTGATAAACACTGTTCTCAGATAGAGATCAATCTTACAGAGAAGTTCTGATCTGATCTGATAATTATACTGAAGATCTCATAAGATCTAAGTACAGCTTTTTATTAACAGATAGATGATCAGATAGAGTGTTTGATAAGTATATTAAAACAGTATCTGCAGTACTTTATCAATTATAATCAGAATAACTGACTGTATTAATTATCACTTACAAAGATTATATACAATAACTCAAAGTATATTAGCACAGATAAAACCTTCTTTAAGATACTTACTGAGACTTATCTGTGAATAATCTTGATAAACTCACAAGAGTACACTATAGAGTGTGATGATGTCTGTAAACAGACTGAGAGAATTCAGAATATTCAGAAGAAAGTCTATAAATTCTTGAGAAAGACTCAAGAGTATCAGAAGAGATACTATAACTTCAAGCATATTATAAAGAGTTTCAAGAAAGATAATAGAGTCTGACTAAGTCTAGAAAATATTATTACATAGAGATCTAGTAAGAAGCTGAATCTCTTATAGACAGAGTCTTATAAGATTATAAAGAAAGTTAGCTTACAGTTTTATAGATTGAAACTATTATCTGAGCTATAGATATACAATGTTTTTCATATCTCATTACTCTACAAATATAAGAAATTCTTAGAAGAGAACTCTGTGACTCATCACTCTATTTATAAAGTACTAGAGAGTGAAAGAGAATATCAGATCAAAGAAATTATTAACTCAGAGAAGTGAGATTATAAGCTCTGATTTAAGGTTCAGTGACAAGAATATTCTGACAAGATACATGAGTTCACTTGAGAATTATTCAGACAGATAAGATATCTGCAGAAGCTGAGACATGACTTTTATACTATGAATTCTGATAAGTCAGAATGACTAGACTGACTGTGTGACCGTGTCTGAAACCAGGATCAGAATTTTTGATAGTCTTATTACCAATTCGACTGATCTCATTACACAGTTTTAACATTAGATAGTAGTCTCATACTATCTCAGTGAGACTTACTGTCTACTCTTGTCACATTTTCCAAATAATATCATGATTTCCACTTCTCAATTTAAATTATTTTTATTGCTTTAAATGACTTTAAATCTTATTTGAGCATTATCAAAAAGTGTTACTTTTTAAAAAATTAAAAATAGTCTAAAAAAAACTTTAAAATATCTAAAAATAATAACTTTATGCCAAGAATGAAACTAAATGAGATTAAATGAGACCACTTTCTCATTTTTTTCAAGTCATGGTTTCATTTTGAGATCTGATATATAGTCACTTTATATGTTTTTTTAATAATTAGTCCCAGCGGGATTCACGCCAAGAAATGTATGAGATCAGATTAAATGAGATCAAACGTGAAATTCATGATCTCAGAGACCAGTCTAAGAATGACATAGTCTTCACTAAGAACCTGATTATAATAAAGATATTAATACTGTTATTTATAAACTCTAGTCTACAAGATGATAAGTTTCTACTGAGATAAATAGTTTGTGATATATAAAAAGAGAAGAAGAAATCATATTCTTATCAAAAGCTAAAAAACAAAGAAAATAAAAACAGAACTGTGAACATAATTTAGAGATTAATAAAGAAAAAACAAGAAAATTCACACTTATATTCTTAATATCTGTGACACTTAATCTCTTTATAACTATCAATTCCTCTCTTCAAAGAAGCAGAGAGTATTATACTCATAATACAGATAATTATTGCATTTGGCATGAAGACTGTCAGAAATGCATAGACTTCAGAGAAGTCAGATATCAGAGTATATACAGTTATAGCAGAGTCTTAAAAACTAGTTATCTATACATGTAATCAGATATCTCTTATAAAGCTGTATTCACTCTCTCAGTTGTACTGAAGTATTCAGTCTAGAAATAATTGAGATATGAAGAGAGAGCTCATCTGCTCAGATTAACTCTCATTATAAATTTATAACATTCATATTATCTCAATCACTTGAATTTTACAGGTACTCAGAGACTTATCTCTCATTGACAATGAGATTGCAGAAATGCACTGTGATGTGAGAACTGTTAATAGAAAACCTAGATATATTTGCATATATCTAATCAGAGATTGTACAGATAGAGAGAAGATGATCATAGACTTATAAGACTGCAGAGAGCACTGACAGCACTGAGAGCTTTGTAGAAACTATTAGCTAGAGTCTGTAAGAAATTACTTATAGAGAGACTTACAGTAAAGAGTGAGACTACACTACTTAGAGTCAGAAGCTGGTCTGAGAGAGACACAGAGTTAACTGCTGATCTGAAGATTAAGTGCAGTGACAGAGCTGAGAGAGATAAAGACACTGTTATAAGCAGTAACATCTCTGCTTCATCAGTCAGTAAAAAGTGATTAGAGAAGTTACAGAGACACTTATAAGAAGCTCAGCAGTAGTCAAACATTATTTATAAAGATATTAAAATTGAAAAATTTTTATTCTTGAGAAGTTCTTGAATTAATATATAGATATTATCAGAAACACTCTCTCTCTATCATCTGAGTGAAAATACTTCACAGATAAATGAGAATACTCACAGTTTATAAGAATAAGAGCTGTTATAGAAAAAGAGAAAAAAAGATGAAATTTCACAGACAGATCTGAGATATTTATACTACTTTAGAGAGATTTATTTACATTATAAGTAATTTCACAGAATAGTCAGATCACTTTAATAAATAAAAAAGTGATTATAAATTACAGATCTGAATCTTTCTATATAACTATAAAGAGTAATTGTAGACTGTAAATATCTTGATTCTATAATTCTACAGAGTTAATGAAAGAATAGAAAATTCCTCACAATTCTACAGTATCAAAGAATGATGATTTATAAGAATGAGTGAAAGATTAACTTATGAATACTTCTCTTTGATAAGAGTGATCTTATAGAGAGTGATTCATCTGTGAAATGAATCTGTGTAATAATTATATAGAAATCTTATGAAAATAATTGAGAGTTAATCAGAACTCTTCTGTATGAAAGATTTGAGATGAATCTGTATAATACTGAGAGAAAGATCTGCAGGTTATAAAGAATCTCACAGAATAAGAAACTAAGTAATAGACTCTTTTCTCTTCATAGTAATGAGGGATTTTTTCTCACTGAGATTTTTTATAGATATAAAGAGTTTTTAGTGAGTATTACTACAGTACTGAGCTGATTCTATGAAATTACTCAGTGAAAGACTTCATGAACAAAGTCTTAGAGAGAAGAAGATATGTAAGAAATCTCACTTCTTACAGATTCTTTATCTCTATTTCTATCTCTCATATAATTAGTAGAGTTAGCAGCTCTTAGCTACACACAACTATATAGACTGAAGTTCACAAATACTATTTATAACTCAGCTTAAATACTATTATATATTTAATCTCTATATTTTATCTTTCTATCACAAATACTTCTAGTAGTTAACAGTATATATCATACTAAGCTGCAAATATCTGAATAATCATCTGTAAGTACTTATTCTTACAATAAATATCTTATACATTTAAAATGTCATAACTCTTAGATCTTTTACTAACATTCTCTTTATAAGATCTTGTTACAGAGTCAGAGTAACTGATAAGTATAGTTTTATTTAGAGACTTAATATTTACTTAACTGATAGTTTATTTCTCTATTTCTTATATATTATTATGTATTTAAATATCTCAGTGAGTGTAAGAGGCCTATGCTGAATAGATCAGTATAATATATAGATCTTATATAACAAAGTGAAAAATGTTAAAGAAGGAAAAGAAAGAGAAGATGCGAGAATCAGCGATTGAGATGAATATTTCTATATGTATGCAGTGTGTACACGGTGGAGCTTCGGGGTGAAAGAATAGAAATTTCATGGGTTTTTCAGCTGAGAATTGATGATTGAGAATGACTGAGAATCAGAGCTTTCAGTGAAATCTATGAAGTATAAAGAAATAGTTTATATAATGATCTGATACAGTCTGTCACATTAGCTTCTCTCTTCTCTGATCATGTATAGTTCTCATCAGTCAAGGGCTGTGATCTCAGATAATACAGAACTCAGAGTTCAGATTGAATGATTATAGCTGACTCATTTTATAAGATATTATCAGTCATGACTACAGAGTCTCTTATCAAGAATATCTTCAATCTCTCATTCAAGTTCATTATCTTCTTCTATGATCCCTGGTGACTGTCAGTTAGAAGTCAGTTGAGAAGAAAATGAGTCAGTGACAGTATAGTGAAGTAAGCTTGTATGAAAGACATTATGAATTTCTGATAATGTGTCAAGACAGTAGTTGTAGCTATCTAGAACTTCTATCACTTTATACTTGATATAACAGTAATTCAGTGTATAAGATAAATATGTGATCTGTATATTTTTTATATTTTTAAGATTCAATCACATCAAGTCTTCTATCTTATATTATTCAGTGAGATCTTGATGAATATTGATTTAGTTCTCTTGATCTTGTTTTGTGATTATCATGAAGACCTCTGCTCAGTCACAGATATCTCAGAGCTTTGTTACTATATTATCAGTAATTTGAATCGGACTGTGAAGATTCAGTGTGAACTGTGTAATCTCTAGAAGATTCAACACCTTTATGTGATAACTGTGTGTAAGGAAGAATGAGCTTACACCTGTTAAAATAACATCTCAATCATTGATAGTGACCTCTGTGTGTAGAAGAAGATCATATCAATCATCTTGTAAGTAATTGTAGAATTTATAGAGATAATTCTTTACAGTCTGAATTATCTGTTCTGATGCATTATCAGTCTCAGAGTGATAGATAGTTGATAAACAGCATGTAATCTTGAGAACTTGACAGATTCTTGTTCAGAGAGTACTTATGAATTGATGGCTCTGATTCAATACTATAGATCTCAGTAATTCATGTATTCAATAGAATAGACTCTGTAGAAAAGCTTCAGTGACTTGTTCAGTGTTCATCTTATTACAAGATTTCAATATTATATCTTTGCTTAACTGGTTTATAATGATCAGAATGTTTCTACAATCTTTACTCTTAGAGAGATTAGCAGTGAAGTTAATTATCACATCTTATCAGATTCTATCAGAAACATTGAGTGACTTCAGCAGATCTTTTCTACAGTTCTTTCATAAGGTGATGAAAGAACAATAGTTACAGTTTCAGACAAAATGTCTGATGCTGTTTAATATCTCAGATCAGTAGAATTCTTGAGAGACTATTCAATACAGTTATTCATGATCTGAATGATTGATTATACATGAATCATGCATCTCTTACAGTATTCAGATGTGTAAGAGTTCAGAGTGAGAGACTCAGTGTCATTCATGAAATCATAGAGTATTATTATCATCAATTGAACATTCTGAGATATCAATTCTTATATATAGTTCTGGGGGAAATCAGAGTGCTTCTTGATATACTGCTTCAGTGAGAGTCTGAAGAAGTGCATCAGTCTGAGCTGCTGTATATCACAGTTCATTCAGTGTAGAAGAAGTGAAGATATCAGTATCAGTGTCAGTTTAAAGAGAGAGTGTTCTAATTAAAGAAGTGTGTATAGTGTCATGAGTTATTCTATCTTGATTAACTAATATCTTTGAATCTAAGAGCTGATGCTCTCAGTTCATTCAACAGATGTCTGTTACATTGAAAGGCATATCTTACTCTTATTATGAGAGAGTATCTGTCATTAAGTTCTGACTGCTAGATCAGTAGTGTATTATAAAATGAAAGTAGCTTAAGAACTCAGATTATTATATCTGTTATTCAGTAAGTTTACAGATTATTGTGAAGTACTTGAGATTCTTATAATCTGTGATTATCTCAAATTCAGAGACACTTCAGAGTTTAAAGTCTCATTCTTCTAGAGAGTGTACAATTGTGAGAAGTTTCTTATCATAGATCTTATAATTGCATTCAGTGAGACTCAGTTTCTTAGACATGAAGATATATGATTGTAGAACATCTTCATTATTATATTATAATATAGCTTCTTCTATTATATAGTCAGAGAAATCAGCTTCAATAACTGTTTCATAATCAGAATCAAATATTATTAGTAGAGAAGTATTGATGAATATCTTCTTTATCTATATGAATGCAGCTTCAGTGTCTGCTGATCACTGAAATACTGAGTTCTTCTTGATGAGTTCTGTAAGTGATCTCATAATATCTGAGAAGTTTTGTATAAATTACTGATAGAAGTTAGTAAATCCAATGAAGCTTTGTATATCTTTCACAGTATACAGAGCTTCTCATTCAAGAATGATAGAGACTTTCTCAGAATTCATTCAAATCCCCTTATCAGCTTCTGTGATAAAATTCAGATATTTGATACTCTTGACTTCAAAATTACACTTATCAATATCTATTAATAGTTCTGCTTCTTGTAGTTATTGTAATATCTTTTGTATATGTTCTTGATATTCTTTTCTGAACTCATCAGTGAAGATGAGAATGTCATTGAGATATATAGATATGAATTCATCAAGGAAATCTTGAAGTGCTCAGTTAATATACTTCTGAAATATACTGAGAGCATTAATCAGTCTGAAGAGTGTGACTACTCATTCAAAGAGATTATATTATGTTTAAAATACTGTAAGTCACTCATCTTCTTCAGTGATGCAGATCTTATGAAACACAGTGATAATATTTAACTTTGTAAATCATTGAGCTTGTTCAATGTGAGCTAGAGTTTCAAAGATAAGAGATAAAGAATAGCAGTTCTTCTTTATTAATCTGTTCAGTTCTCAATAGTTTACACAGAATCAGAGTTCTTTATCTGATTTCTTTGCACAGAGAATAGAGACTGCAGCAGAAGAGTTGCTAATGTGTATGAATTCTTTATTCAACAGATCATTGAGTGTCTTTTAAAGAAGAAGAAGTTCATCTTGAAACATGTTATAAAGAGAGCCTTATGATGATTCAGAGTCTTTATCATTCTTCTTTTCTAATTTGATGCTGTGATTCACTTCTGAGTCTTGTAAGAAGAATATGTTCATAATATTATCTTGTCAGAAGATATCTAGATATTTGTGATATTATTGAGAGAGTTTTGTATGAGAATCTGTTATTGTGACACAGAATAACTTTTCTAGAGTCTTTTTGATATCAGTCAGACTGACAGAGTAGATTATTACATAGTTCTGCTGTCAGTGACCTTGTTGATGATTCTGTCAGCAACTTCTTTTTCAGAGAGTTTTATATATGTTGACAGAGATCTGTCTCAGATTCATGAATTTGTGAATATTATCTTCATGAATTCTATCATTATTGAGGAATATTAAGCTTCTATTTCAAGTGTCTGGCAAGATGCCTTGTTCAGATAATCAGGCAAGTTCTAACATAAGATCATAATTAAGATTATTAACTTTGTATATGTAGGCATCTTCATATTCATGTTCTCTGACATCTATGATCAATTTCATCATATAATGAGTACAAATGTCTTTTGAGTCATTAAATCCTGTGAGGACTCAGGGTTTTGATAAGAGAATATACTGAAGATTGTAATATCTTACAACTGAAGATTTAATCATTGTATAATGACATAGACTGCTGTCTATCATGACTTTCATATTATACATGTTATTGATCACAGTAGATACAAGAATTGCATTTATTGTTATTTTTTCTTCAAATTATTATTGTCTGATCTCTTCAAGCTTCTGTTTATAAATTTGAACAGAAGCTAATCTTTTCTCTGTTTCATTGAGACATTCTCATAGTTATTCTCTGAATCTTTCTCTACTGTAATGTGATTGATGTGAACAGACACTGATTCATTCTTTGAGTAAGAAGGCACTGATCTTTCTCTTGAGTAAGAAGATGCTGATCTTTCTCTCAAGTGAGAAGATACATAGATTAATTAGCAGTTGAAAGTGATGTGTTCTGATCAGTTACAATTGATGTATACTTCATATTGACATCAGTCAGTAACTTCTTTGAGAGTGATCTCAGAGACTTAAAAGCCTGTTTGAATAGTGAAAACTCTTGCTTATACATAGATATTTGAATCTACTCAGTGTATGATATCTGCATCATTGTTGTTATTCTTCAGTGCAGGTGTATAAGTAATGTAATGTCTTCTATCACTGTTCTGTGTACTCTTGAGCTTGATAAGATAGTTATTCAATGTTCTGAGTTGTGTGCAGAAGCCTTCATAAGTCAGGTGTTTGTTTACACTTATAAGAGCTTATAAGAGTTTGAAAGTCAATGTCTTCTTGAGTATGCTAATCTTTATTTAATTCTCTCAAGATTGATTATCTATTATTATTATTATTATTCTTCAATTATAGATGTATGCAGTCAGAGACTATGACATCTACCTGAGAACTTTTAGTTCTCAGGGTTTTTTCTATATCTGTAAAGTTAACTATTATACATTCACCAATTTCAGATATGTAAAATCAGAAAATTCCAGCTCAGAATACAAAAACTGTTTACAAATTGCAGTATTTCAACATCTTCTGATACTTTGAAATCATTTGACAATATCATGACAAAAGAAAAGAGAACACAGTCTTAAAGATAGACACATTAAATAGATAGATAGAAAAGAATTGAAGGAAAAAGATAAAGTAAAGAGAGACTGTAATAAAACAAATTATTAAAAGATAGTATATAGCTGTTTTAACAGACTATATCTGATTGATTTCCTCCTCTTCATATTCAGATATTTCTGAATTTAGTCATTTTCTTATAGCTGCTTGAGTTTTTGATAGAAAGTCTATTAAGTATTTAATTCCTATCTCAGTTGAGAATAAGAATCTTATATTTAATTAATTTATATTATACTTCTCTTTCAATCTGACTCTGAGACTATTATTTAATGCACAGTGCATTACAATATACTCAGAATTGTTATTTATATTGCAGAATGAGCATTCTATTGAATTAAATCTATCATCAAATCTTTGTATATAAGATTTGAAATAGTCATATTCTAGTTTCAGCTGTATTATAGATGAGAATATTTTCTTTTTATATTTAATTAAACAAGATTTTCACTTGGGTTTTATTTCAAATCTTGAATAATGTATACTCTTCTTTTATTTCTGCCAGTTTTCATTTCACTTGTCTAAATAAGATTCTTTTATTTTTCTCTTTATAAAAGATCAGAACATAATTTTTTGAATAGATCTGCTTAATTCTGAACTCTTTTTTGCAGCTGAATCAGCCAATTCATTACCATGAATATTTATATAAGCAGGAACTCAGTGCAGATGAATTATCAGCTTTGATGTTCTTCTCTTTTGAATTTTTAAAACAGAGTTTAAGATCAGTTCAAGATTCATTTGATTATTATGAATCTGACTATTTCTAAGTCTTTTTAAAGCAGCTTGACTATTAGAGAATATTCATGTCTCTTTCAAACTATTTCCTCTTTTATGAGATTTTATTTCAATGAGTTTGAAAGCTTTCACTATTATAAATAGTTCAGCATCAAAGACTTCAGATTCACAGTTCAAATTTCAGAAATTTGAGATAAAATTGATATTATCTTCAGTATAAGCAATGTCTGCATCTAATTTATTTAAATTCTTATTTTTAATGTTATCTGAATAAATCAAAATAGAGTCTTCTATATTAATTGTAGAAATTCTCTTCAAATACTGTTTATATTCTTTCTTCTTAGATAGTTCACTTATTTATAAGTCTATAAGAGATTCAAGCTTTTCTCTTCAAAGAGATATCTTCTCATGATCAACTTTTTCAACATTTAAAGAAGAAAATTGATTTTTAATCAGTGAGTATATTCTGTACAGTTGAGAAGGCATTTTCTTTGAAGAATTATTTTCATTTCAATCAAGAAATCTATTTCAATTCAGTTCATTTTCAGAGTTAATTAATGAAAATGAAGAAGAGACTCTTTCTCTGATTATATAATTTAAGCTCATCTTTATAACTCTCTGTGATTCGGAAGAACGTACGACCGTCGGATAATAACGCGGCCGCTTCCGAACTTGCTTACGAATGTAAAGGGGCTATAGCAGCCATCAATTAATTTAGTGTACAGTATATAAGAAGTCAGCGTACACCTGTAATTGTATGCTGACTCAAGCAACCTTTGAATCACATCTGATAGCATGTCTAAAAACTGGTGAGAAGTGCAGACTTCTTCAGAGCATGATAATTCCATCTACAAAGCAATTCATAGTTATCATGCCAGTGTGGTTCTAGAATGTCTCAAAAGATAGTGTATGAAGAGTGATGAGTGAAAGAGCATCTGATTGATACTACTCTGCTTGTTAAAGGAAAACTTCACACCCAGACAAATGCCACATATGTGAATGAATGAGGTGTGAGAAAAGGGATGAGAGTGATAAACCAGATTCAAAGAACACTGCTCTTCACTCAGAAGGATAAAAGAGAGATAGTCATCACCAGAGTCATACAATGATAACAGAAATCATATAATGATATAGCAATATAATAATATAGTAATATAACAATATAGCAATATAATAATAGACATCATATAATTAATAAGAAATCACTGAAATGAATATCTCTTCTAGCTAATATAAACAACATTCTTCTCTGCTATCTGAACTGAAAGATATGCAGAACCTCTCAGAGAATTTACTCAAAGTAGTAAGAAAAGTGACTGAAACTGCTGAACTGAAATCAAAGCTCTGTACATGTACAAGAATTCTAAATAAGATCAAGGCCTTGCATATACAGTGACAGGTCAAGACAGAAGTCAAACAACAATTAATATTCACTGCAGATCAAGCATTCACTATGAAGGGCTTTATCAATACAATCATCATCATCAATAAGAATAGAGAAAATCAGGTCTTAGGCCTGCAGTGAGAGATTGAATGTTTACACAGATAGATGACTATACTGAATCTAAAGATCTTATCATGATTATTCATAATCTCTTTAGAAGTATACATATTATCAGAGATCACTGCACAGAATGAGAATTCAAGCATGAGATATATTAAGTCAGAAGATCTGCTGAAGTTACTAAGCTTCAATGATAACTGAAAAAATAATGCTGTAATCAGCTGACTAAGTCAGATGTAATTATATTATTGAATTAAACATGAACTCACAGACAGACAGTCAATGAAATTTTAACAAGTCTTAAGATCTGCTGCATTTCTACATGAAAAAGTGAAGTTATTATAAATGACTGATGAAAAGATGAATCTCACAGACTCAGAGTGATATTCATTCTCATAAATATGAAATGAGTTTTTCAAATGAATCTTGTATAACTTTGAGAAAGTGAATGTATAAGATAAGTATTATAAATACTTCACTGAGTGTAGACAAGTGAGTAATCTTATATCATACTTCACATACTTTAGTTTATACTATCTTATATTGAATGAAGAGCTTTCAATATCTTTCTATTTATAAATCTTCATTTATAATCTTACATCTGAGTTGAGAGTGAAATGAAAATGCTTAATCTCACAGTCAGGTACAGTGAAGAAAGCATACAACATTCTCATTATACAGAAATAAGTGAGTCAACTGTCACAGAAAATACTGTAATTAAGTATATCTCAACAGAGAATGAATAATCAGACTTCTATAATACAAGTTATACATCTGAATATAATGAATATAGATTTGAATGTCATTGCTAAAGTGCTGAATCCTCTGAAAAAGAGATTCTCTGAATGAAAATCTTGATATTATAAGCATTAAGCTTGCTTTAACTGCAGATGTTAAAATCATAATACAAAAGATTACACACAGTATACATAGTTAAGAGAAGTAAGAGAGTCAAAAAACTAGTAGAATTAATGAGCTTGAAGACACTTGCTGATATTCTATGAAAAGTCTTCAAAGTGAAAGAGATGTCTGTGTTAGAAGATTCTCTGAATTCTGTGAATACTAAGAGAAAGCAGACTTCTAACTGAGATGTAGATGAGAATGAAGCAGATACTCATTTCAATACCTTGAGACTTAAAATGTTAATGTATAAGAAGCACTTAAGTAAGAATCAAGAGATGACTGTAAAAGTGTTAACAGATATAGAAGCTTCTATATAATATATTAATAATTATATAATCTGAAGACTGAAAGAGGTTCACTGAGTGAAGAATTCTCAATGTATAAGATTATCTGATAACTGATATTTGATATTATCTGTAAGAGTAAGAGTTCTCTTACACTTCAGAGAATAATCTTGCTATATTTGAGTGCAAGAGCTGCAGAATATGAAATATAATCTTATTCTCAGACTTGATTGATTTCAAAGACTCAATTCACAGATTCAATGATATACATGTTATATGTAATTAACTGATCGAAAGAAAACAGTTCATACAATTCTATCAACTGATATGAGAAGAAAATTTCATATTTCTGATATAGAAGAATTAAATCTGCTTACATATTAACAAGTAAAAAGAATAATTCACAAGATCTCATTTAAAAGCATTCTGTATATCATACAGGATCTGAAAGTGAAGAAAACCAAGATAAATAATATGCAGAAGGATAAATGTATAAAGAAGCTTCTGAAGAAGTATAGAAAGATCTTCTGAACAGATCTTTCACTGAAATTATTACTGAAATGAGAATTTGTACATGAGATTGACATGAGAGATGTGAAACCAGTCAATCAGAATGTATACTCTCTGTCACAAATACATCTTGAAGAACAGAAGTGTCAGATCACAGATCTTCTAGAATATAATCTTATACAATTCTTATTAAGTATGTGAGGCTTTTCAGTTCTATTTATGAAAAAGACAGATAAGGAGTGATGAATATATATCAATTATTAAGCACTTAACAAGCTTATGATTAAGAATGAATATTCACTGTTATAAATTCAACAACAGTTAAATACAGTTGAAAATACCTGATATCTATCAAAGATCAATCTTCTCTCAGAATACTGACAGATCTGTATAGATAAACTATCAGTTCTGTGAACTATATTTAATATGTAATAAGAGAAGTTTGAATTCCTGATAATATCATTCAGTCTGATAAATGTATCTATCATCTTTTAAATGATGATGAATACAATTCTTCATAAGCAGAATGAAATCTCATATCTTATATATTTTAATAATATTCTAGTCTTTTCAAACTCATATAATGAATATCTGAAGTATCTTGATAAAGTGCTTATAACTCTGGCAGAGTATAAGCTCTATATCAAATCAACAAAGTGTGTGTTTAAAATGAAAGAGTTGAAGTTCATAGAATATGTAGTAAGTGATGACTGTATATATCTCATCTTGAAGAAATTAAATGTCATAGTGAATTGATCACAGCTGAGGAATATATATTATATATAACAGTTTCTTGAGTTAGTCTTATATTACTGCAGATTTATCAAGGATTTCATATAAATATCTACATCACTCTCAGATCTCTTAAGAGAAATAGATACAAATCTGTGAAAGAAGAAGTTTTATTCAATTATCTGAAATACTGTGTATGAAGAGGCTTTTCTCACACTGAGAAAATATGTAATAATATTCTCAGTACTTCTTCAATCAGATTGTAATAAACCTTTCTAAATTAAGATGAATGCATCTGAATAAGCTATCAGAGATGCTCTTCTACAGATGAGTAAGAACAGCAAGCTGCACTCAGTGATATATAATGATAGAAAACTATCAGACATTGAGCTCAATTATCCAGTGTATGAAAAGAAATTGCTAGTGATTAAGTACACACTGATGTTGTAGAATAGATATATTAACAATGAGTACACAATAACAGTGATTACAGATCATGAAAGTCTTATCTATCTATAATTGATAATGAAACCTTTTAAATACTTAGCATGTTGAATCTCAGAGTTCTAAGTATACAATCTTAATATTAAATACTGAAAGAAGTCAGACACTGTGATATCTGATGCAATCAGTCACAGATCTGATTTCATGAGTGAGAATTCTATAAACTAGACATAAGAAAAGTTCACATTAAATGTACTGAGAAGATGCAAGAAATCAGAATGAGTGAATATAATGATCTCTTACTTGAAGAATGATAAGATGTTAAATGACAAGCATCTTATAAAAGTAGTAGAAGAGATACTTCTGAACTTCAAGCTGAGAAAATTGAAAAATAATGTTATACTTTACTACAATCTAGAATATGCAGAAGCTCTCTATCTGAAACATTTATTTAGACATGACTTAATGACTCATATATACAAGGAATTCACTCACTTAGAAAGTCCTGAACTCATGAGTGTACTTAAATCAAGAGTGTACTGATCAAGTATAGCTGAGAACATTCAGATATATACTTATGAGTATCTGAATTGTCAGGTCATGAAAGAATCTAAGAAAGAATTAGAATATAAGAAAGTATAACATCAGATAAAGTGTACAATACAACTGTTTAAATAATGAGAAGTAAATCTCATAGATATATTACTGTGAATATTAAATGAAAATTGATGAATAATTACTGCTATTGATTACACTACTGACTGATCAGTTGTGAAAGCAGTTTCAGAGATAATAGAGAAGATGATGATGAAGTTTCTACATAATGAGATCTATGTTAACTATGAAATGCTGTGTGAGATTCTAACTGATAATGATACAAACTTTATAGAAGAAGTAGTGAGGCATTTTATAAGTCAGTTACAGATAAAACATTATAGAACAATGCTATATCACTCATGAATAAACAGAAAGATGAAATACTTGAATGAAATCTTGAATAACATGCTGATGAAATATCTAGTGAGCAAGTCTACAAGACTATGAGATGAATATCTCAGACAGATGCTATTAGCCACACAGATTTAACAGCATGCAGTCTTCAAGTATTCATCATTCTATCTGTTGTATGGATTGCATCCGCGCATCTCAGAGAATGCTTTGAAAAAGATGAAGAAGGAAACAGTGATTACAGATACATCAGTTATAAATGCAGCAGGAACAATAGTTACAGATATAATAGTTATGAACATAGCAGTTGCAGATGCAGAATCAAGATTGAAAGAGATTAGTCATGCATGTGCAAAAGCTAATGAGTTACTCCTAAACTAAGCAATTCAATTAAAAAGAATATGAGACTCACTAGTTAAGAAATTAAGTCTCAAGATAAGAATGTGAGTTCTCATACATAATGAGAGTTCTGAGAAGTTTCAACCTAGATGATTTGAGCTATATAAAATACTTAAATCACATTCTCTGAGAATATACACATTGAAAGAACCAGAGAGACAGATCTTATATAACTTAATAAATGATTTATATCTTATAAAAGCAAAGATGTAAGATCTGAGTGAATTATGATTATTCACAGCACTATTATCAGTATTGAAAAAGAAGAAGCTTACAATTGAAAAGTCTTACAAAGTAAGAGAAATCATAGACACTTATAAATCAGATGATCTCACTTATTTCAATCTTTTCACAATTATAAGAAAAGAATGAGAAGAAATGAAGAAATCAGATAAATATCACACTTTAATAAGTAATGAGACTGTAGCTGATTGTATGATAATATGCTGCAGATAGTGAGTGTAACACAGTAAAGAGCAGTCTCAAAGTGACAGACTTGCATATGAATCAGATCACAGAAGAAAAAGGAATTCAGAGTTGAATTCAACTGTTTACATCAGTTCAATTACAGAGATAACAGAGAATAAATCATCTGAAACATCTGTAAATATGTGAGATTAAGTCATCTCAATCCCTGAGAACACTCAGAGATCAGATGAGATTAGTTTCAATAAGCTATTCACTGTAGTAATCTAAGCAGGTGAAGAGAGACAGTATAATATGTGAGACAGAATTATAAAAGATGAAAGCTGCTGAACCTAGTCACTGAACACTGTATTATATAGAGATCATGTAAGAGTAGTGACTAGCAGACAAAGAAAAAGTGTAAGAAAAGAAAAGAGAATGGCTCAAGAAATAATAAATTGATTATCAACTATAAGAGTTAGCTGTAAAAGACAAATATTATTATACATCTCATTCATTTTCATATGTCATATGTTTAATCTATTTCCAATGTCATGTCACTCAAAAAATGCTAAAAATAAAGAAAATCTCAAAACTCAAGATCTGTAAGAAATTCAAGAGCTGTAAGTCACTCTTGTAATAACACTGTATATATCTCTGATTTCTCTATCACTCTGCATACAACATTAATGTCATTTATTACAAGATTGACTGAAATACTAATATAGAAATGTGTATGTATATATGTAGAAAAATTGAAGAAGAGTATGAGACTTACAGAATCAGAAGTCAGAACAGAAACAATGAAGATAGAAGAAATAAAAGAAGAAGAAGATGCAGAACTGAATGAATAACAGTGAGAGTTATCTGAGACTGAATACTTATAACTTAGTATACACACAATCTTCTCTGCAGAGAAGGAAGAGAAAGTGATAAGAGAAGCTTAAGAGTAGAAGAGAGTAGTCTTAGTAGTATTATTATCTTTGATTAAAATGATCTCTGACACTGAAGTAACTAAGAACTATTATTAGTATATGAAAACTGTAAAAGCAGGAATAATAATTATTAAATAAATATCTACTGATCTTAGAATTGTACATGTAATTACAACATATATAAGACTTCTCAGAAAGAGAGAGAGAGATATGAGAGAATACAGAAAGCAGAATACAGTATATAAACAGCTCATTCTCATAATAATATCTCAGATAAGATGTATAAGTCTCATATCTGTGAGTGTAAAAGAGTACAATATCTGTGTTCATGTTTCTGAAAACATGAATATCTTTTATCTGTATTATGAAGTTGAATAACAGATATTAGAGAATAGACTGCTATGAATCTATTATTCTGAAGAAATTCATTAGAGCAGATATCTCTGTGATATTAAACTTTACAGTTGTAAAAAGTTTCTTGATATCTGTGAATATCATGACTTTGTGTATAATAAAATTCATAATAATTTCTTCTAAGAATAGAAAAATCAGCATCAGAAAGAAAAGATGAAAAAGAAAAAAACTTATAATCTTAACACTGATGAGAGAGAGAATGATTCTCTGATATAAATAAATAATTGTTTTATTATAAATATTTAAAATAAATGTAATAATCAGTATCTGTAACTGAGCTTCAGATAGTTATATTATACACTATCTTTGTACAATAAATTATTTTAGAGATTGATAAGAAGAACAGAAGTGTACACACTGAGAAATGTAATTTACTGAGTCTATGCAATATCTTCTTAAAACAGAGAGAGCTAGTAACAAAGGCAGTAGTAAGAGCAGAAGTAGTGAGAGTAGAGATCACAGAAACAGGGGTAGCAGAAGCGGGAGAATCAGACACAGAGGCAGATGTAGAAGATTGAGAGAAAGTAGCAGAGAAAGAAACAGAGAGAGTAGAGAGAAATGCAGAAGACTCAGTTATATATAATATAAACAATTTCTTCATTATCATGTTCTTCAAGTTCTTAATTAACAATTCAATATTGAGATTACAATCATCAGCAGATGCAGATCTGTCAATATGTGAAGATTCTATATAAATTAAAATAAAAATATCAGCATCTGCAGTCATGCAAAATGATTAGAAAAACATAATCAGATACTGCTGAAGAAAAGAGAGTCAGAGATATATAAGAAGATGAAGAAGATATGTCATTCATAATAGTATGTTCTGATGATTGTTAGAAAATAAATAAGTCTCAGTCATATTTCATAAGGTATTACACTTACTACTAATGAACTGTCTGATATAAGTACTATGATAATACTTATTATAAGAATGAAGAGTCATTGTCAGAAATATGTATAATATGATAGATGAATAGATAGTGTTGAACAAAGAGAGAGATAGAAATCTTGAATGAGATAATAATGTTCAATGATAATGATGATGAAGAAGATGATTGAAGAATGGAAAAAGTTAGTGAATAAGTGATGTAATATAGTGAAAGTTTCTTTGTGAGAGCATACACAGAATGCTAGCTGAATCAGAAATAGACTACACTATCATGAACACTAGTGACATGCTAATCTGCATGAAGCTAGAGTGTATGTCATGATCATGTGAGCGTGACTGAATCTGGTGAGAGAGAATATGATTTGAAAGAATGTACAACTGTTGAATAATAACACAGCTGCTTCTGAACTTGCTTACGAATGTAAAGAGACTATAGCAGCCATCAATTAATTTAGCATACAGTATATAAGAAGCCGGCGTACACCTGTAATCGTACGCTGGCTCAAGCAATCTTTGAATCACATCTCAGAGCATAGTTCATACAGACCTTTTGAAATCTAATAGTAGAAGAGAGAATTGAAGCTTCAATTTTCATTGCTTTAGTAGGAGATAATTTGAATGCTCTCAGAATTCTTCTCAAAGCTCTGTTTTACAGACTTTGGAAGAGTTCAGTGAAATTCTCTTGATTATTCTATTAAACTTAAACTTTATAATCAGCTACTGAGATAATACAGGCTATATATAACTGTCTCATAGTCTGAAAGAATAGATCTCTCCCTGTATTTGATAGTCTGATTATGTTATTTAATAGTCTTTCTGCCTTGACAGTTCTTTGTTGAATATGATATTTAAAATTCAACTTGAAGTTTAATTATACTTCTAATTATTTGACATTTACACTGGATTTAATCTCTCTATTTAAAAGAGTTAGAGATAGTTCTTTCTCATTGAATCTAGAAAAGAAATGAATTAACTCAGTTTTATTCATATTAAATTGAATTTAATTGATATCTACTCTAACAAAGATTTTCTTTGCAGCTTTTTTAATCACTTTTAAATTCTCTTTGATAGTTTTTAAGCTGTAGACTAGATCAATATCATTTATATAACTGAGAGATTACACTATTCTTATATTTCTATTTTTGAATAGATATACAGTGTATATTACAAATAAAATGAGTAAGATTGAAGATTCTTACAGTACTTCTATTTTTATCTCAGTCTTATCTTATTTCATTTCATCAAAGAAAAGTTGTATGATTTTTATAGATATAAAATAGATAACTCATTTTATTAGAGAAAGTGACAGTTTTAATATCTTCAAAGTCTGAATTAACTTTGATTTTGAAACATGATTAAATGCTTCTTTTATATCAATAAAAACTGCAGTTAAGACCAGATCTTCATGCTTTGCTATTTAAATATTATGAATAACTGACAGAACAGTGTCAATTATATAATATTGAACATTGTTTTCTATCTCTCATTTATTCCCTGAATAAAAGAGAATTACTAATAGAGCTTATAAAAGATAGTTGAGTAGCTATTATCTTTTCTAAAATCTTTTCTAGACAGTTTAATAAAGATATTACTCTATATAACTTAGAAATTGAAGTTTTTCTATTAGATTTTATAAGAATCACTTCAGTGACTTCTCTTCAGCATTCAGAATGATATTCATTTTTCAAGAGATTGAAAAAGAGCTCAAAATATTCATTCTTTAAGTAGAAGTATGTATTTTGAATAATTAAGTGATTAATTGAATCAGGCTCTGCAGCAGTTTTAACTGAACTTGAGAAGATAGCTGACTCTAATTCATCTTATATATGATCAGGTCATTCCCAGTCATTTTCATCAATATAGTTAAGAAGTGATATATTCTCTTTCTCTGAATCTGAATCTGATGAGTTTTGAAAGAGAGTTCTTATAAAAGCTTAATATTTTTTCTTAAAAGAGTTTGCTGTATATAATTCATTCTGAAACTCATATTCTAAGACTGAAAGTTTTACTACATTTCTTGTTTTAGTATAGTTAAAAGCTTTAAAAACTTTCTTTTCTTATACTTCTTTAAGAAATTTATTTCAGCAGTCTGTTTTAGCTCTTTTAATATCTGAAAAATATTCATTTCTGACAGTTTTAAACTCTTTATCAGAAATTACATCATTCTTTCAATCTCTTCTAGCAGTAGCTAATTGTTTTCTTTTAGATATGATATTCTCATTTTATTAAGATTTTGAATACTCAGAAGACTTTCTCTTTGAAATATTATCTTTAACACTTATTAGAATAATAGATGTAATAAGCTTCACTCTATTCTTAAGCATTTCATTTAAGATATCTTGATCAGAATTTCAATATAGCTTACTCTGTCTTTCAGATTTTAACAGTTTTATACTTTCTTAAACTGCCTTTCAATCAGCTTTTTCAAAGTTAAACTGATTAGAGAGAAGAGAATTTTCACTCATTTATTCTTCACACAGTTTAATATTAAATTGAATAATCTCATAATCTGATTCTGATGTCTTATTTGAATCAATAAATCAGTTTACAAGTCTTTTTTTTTATAAGATTTTATGATATAAAGATTAGATCTATAATATATTTCTATTTCATGTTTTTTCTAAAGAATGTTTATTAATCAGACTTGTTAACTAAATCTATTAAATATTTAAAGATTTATTTAATCAGATTATCAGCTCTTACTGCTCTTTTACATTCTGAATTTCATCAGAGATAATATGTATTGAAATCTTCTACAATTATAGAGTTTCTTAATGAAGTTATGTTCAGAAACTCTCTATTAATTATTCAGATATTATTATTTTTCTTTAATAACTTTTTATTATAGATATTTATAAGCTGTATAGTATTAAACTCATTCTCTTTATCTATCATATTACTCATCAGAATATCAGAGTCAGATATAATATCAAATCTTAGATTAAATTAATATCTTGATCTCTTTCTTTCATAGATCACTACTCTTGACTTTATCTCAGACTTTTGAGATAGAAAGCAGTAGTAGCTTGAATAAGAAATGATATATTTTTACTCAGTATCAAAATTCAGCTTCTGAAGTAGTATAAAATCAACTTTTTATTCAAATGTAATTTGAAGATAAGAATAAATGCAATTTGAGTTTCTATCTACATTATTTTGAATAAATGTGATTTTTAAAGAGTTTTTAAACTTTTTTTGTTGTTTTTATTATATATTCATATTAAAAAAGAGTAGAGTAGAATCTAATCACTATTATCAGATAGTAGATTATAATTATTCTAAAAAGTAGAAATCTCAACTGCTTATATTATATCTAGTTTATTATCAGAGTTATTTCTCAATTCTCTAATCTTAACAGAAGTTTGAGAATTCAAATTCTATTTATATTTAGCTGAAGAATTGAAGTTTGAAGATTTAGATAGTTAAGAGTTTCTTCTTTTTAAGCTTACAGTTATGAGTTTACTGACTTAACTATTCTCTTTAGTTCTAGATTTGCTTTGAGCTTTATCTTTTCTTCAGTTCTTTTGAGTTCTTGAAGCAAATATATATTCTTTTGAGCTAGATGTATATTTTTCTTTACAATTAGAGTATTTAAGCAGAGTGTGTTAACATATTTCTTCTCTTTTTAAGCATGTTTCACATTTATACTCACTAGTTTTATAATCTCTAGTGCAGAATGCACATTTTGAGTCTCTAAAATAAGAGATTACAAAGACATTGTATCACCTTGCGAGGAGATCCGCTCCACCACGAACTCGCTCGATTTTTCGAATAAGAACCCGCCGATAGATCCATCGAAAAGCCCTCGATCATACGAGCATTTTGACCCCATCGCCGACCGCATACCCCTTGTGGTGGTGGAGTTATCCAGCCAAATGTGAACCAGACGTTGTTTGAAACTCCTGTGTGGGATTATCCCCCATTCTCCCCTACCACACCACAACCCCGGGCCAAATTGCCATACAAATTGTAAGGTGAAGAGACCTAGCCATATGCACCAATCTTCTCGATTTTGGAAGATCCCCAATCTGTAATTGTGGAGATATCTGAGAAGCGACCTCCGCGAAAACCCTGTCCATCTTTGATGTTCCAAAACACCAATGCCAAGTTTCACCCTCATACTGCCCTTCCCAATCTGGCCCATCCCCAGCAGAAAAATACAAAAAGATACCTTGGCAATAATATCAAGCACATAATCAACAGACACTTCTGAAGTGCAACCTCTGCAGTCTGTCTTCAGTGTATCTAGACATCAATGCCAAGTCTCACCCTCATACTACTCCTCTCAATCTGGCCCATCCCCGGCAGAGTAATACAAAAAGATACCTCAGCAACAGTACTTGATACATAATCAGCAGACAATGAGTCAACAGAACAAGTCAACAGCACATCAACAACTATAAATTCAGTATACCTCAAGGTCTGACTGAGCCTTTGATCCCTGCACAGTGAGATATATTAAATCTAGTTTTAATATCTCAATATTCAATAGATTCTGCAAGAGATTGAGAACAGCAACACTAGATTTCTATTGAATTTGAGAATTAACTCTATATTAATATAATCATTGACAAAGTCTTCTATTTTAAGATATAAATAACCAGTTCCTCTACATTTCACTGACAATATTTATATTATTATACAGAAACAGACTTATATTCTCTATAATATCAAGACTCTGAAGAGAAAAAGTCTTGATAGAGAGTATACAGTAGTGCATATCTTAGCAGTTTCTATCTCATTCTTCTGCAGCAGTTAATGCAAAAAAAAGATCTTAGAAATAGTTTTTTACTTCTCTTGAAAAAGTAAGATGTTTTTCTCTGAGTTTTATACAATATTCTTACAAAGAATTAAAAACAGAGCTGTTTTCTATTATAATTTCATATTCTTTTAAGTAAGAATTACTTTTTCAGTGATTGAAGAGCTTTCATTAATACTTAATTCTTTTTTACACTCTTTATTAACTGATTTGAGTTGCACACTTGTTGTGTGAGAAGAATTGAATGATTTAGAATAAAATTGAATAGTTTTAATCAATTTCTCTGTAAAAAATTAATTTATTTTTTGTTAGTTTTTCTCTTAAAAACTGTCATATTATCTGATTTACTATTAATTGATATCATACTTTTTCTCACTATATTTCAAGAAAGAGATTATAAAGATTTTATTGATTTATCTTAAAAATCAATTTTAGTTTATTAGATTCTCTTCAAAAATCTAATCTAGTTACTGAACTAGTGTGAAAAAAATCAGGTGTTTTATATATAAAAGTCTTTTATTCTTCTTTTGAAACAGTCTAACCAACTTTTCAATTGAAAACAGACTTAGAAACATCTTAATTGAAACAGTCTGATCAACTTTTCAAAAGAGTTCAATACATATCTCAATTGAAACAGTCTGATCAACTTTTTATTGAGTGAGAACAATGAGTTCAAAAATACACTTAGTTGATGTGAAAAAAGATGCTTTCTCAAATGCTATTCCTGAGATTGAAATTCTGAAGAGAAGAAAGAAAGAAGAAATAGAGAAATAACAAGTTCTTGAAATACAGAAACTTGAAAAAGTAAGTAAGATTCTTGAAAAGTAGTGTCTGAGTGAGATGAATAAAGAAGTTCTGTTAATTCTTCATGCTCAGGCTAGACAACTACAGAAGATGATCAAGTTCAAACTTGGAATTTCAAACACAGTTCAAAAAACATTGAAAATTCCTAGTACAATCACTGACTTCTCATCTTGTTCTTCTTTCTCTTTTTCTACTTCTTCTTCTTCTTTGAATCAGAAGAAAACATATGCTCAAGCAGCTGAATCTGCTGTCTCTAAACCTGTCATCTCAAAACATGCTTAAAATTCTGAGAAAACTGAGAAGAATAATGCTCATACTTCTATTCATAGAAAAGTAAAGAAAAAAATGTAAAAGAAGAAAAATCTTCAAATCTCCAGAAATAGAAGACTTATTCTCAAAGTCTCAAACCAGGATATCTTGCAAAGGAATAAGCTAAACTCAAATCTTATTTTCAGAATCAGAAATGAAATTAATCAGCAGTTCTTTTCTCAGTTAATAACTGATATTAAAGCTTAAAAACCAGTTATAGCTTCAATTGAGTCATTCTTCTTTGAAAACTCTATCATTCTGACTACAATACCTGAATTCAGTGCAGAATTTCTTATTCAGAATGAAAATCTCTGAAAATCAGCAGTAGAATCTTTATTAAACACAATAATTCTATCTGAGAGAGATGAAAAGTGAGACAAACTTTATTTTTTATAATATTTCAGTTGAAATTTTTGACTGTGAAGAAGAAATGCTACTTCTCAAAAATGAATTAGAAGAATACAACTCTATTCAACTGAGAAAAGAGTCTGTATAACTAAATTCAATTGAGTTCAGACAAAGCAGAAGAAATGCCTCTATTCTAATATATACAAAGACACTTAAACAGTCAAAGATCTCTGAAGTAAGAGTAGCAGATTTAAAAATGAGAGTTCATGAATACAAAGACTCAAGAATGAATCTCAAAGCTCAAACACAGTGTTTAAACTGTCAAAGATATAAACACTTTACAATCTTCTATTTCAGAGACTCAAAATGTGCATTCTGTGCCAGAGATCATAAAACTAGTGAGTATAAATGTGAAACATGCTCAAAAAGAGATGAAATATGTTAACACACTCTGCTTAAATGCTCTAATTGTAAAGAAAAACATGCATCTAGCTCAAAAGAATGTATGTTTACTTCAAGAACTCAAAAGAACTGAAGAAAAGATGAAGCTCAAAGTAAATCTAGAACTGAAGAGAATAATCAAGTCAGTAAACTCATAACTACAAGCTTAAAAAGAAGAAACTCTCAACTATCTAAATCTTCAAACTTCAATTCTTCAGCTAAATGTAAACAGAATTTGAATTCTCAAACTTCTGTTAAGATTAGAGAATTGAGAAATAACTCTGATAATAAACTAGATATAATACAAGTAGTTAAGATTTCTACTTTTCAGAATAATTATAATCTTCTATTTAATAATAGTGATTAGATTCTACTCTACTCTCTTTTAGTATGAATATACAATAAAAACAATAAAAAAAGTTTAAAAACTCTTCAAAAATCACATTTATTCAAAATAATGTAAATAGAAACTCAAATTGCATTTATTCTTGTCTTTAAATTATATTTGAATAAAAAGTTGATTTTGTACTTCTTCAGAAGCTGAATTTTGATGCTGAGTAAAAATATATCATTTCTCATTCAAGCTACTACTGCTTTATACCTCAAAAGTCTGAGATAAAGTCAAGAGTAGTAATCTATGAAAGAAAGAGATCAAGATATTAATTTAATCTAAGATTTGATATCATGTCTGACCCTGATATTCTGATGAGTAATATTATAGATAAAGAGAATGAGTTTAATACTATACAGCTTATAAACATCTATAATGAAAAGTCATTGAAGAAAAATAATAATATCTGAATAATTAATAGAGAATTTCTGAACATAACTTCATTAAGAAACTCTATAATTGTAGAAGATTTCAATGTATATTATCTCTGATGAAATTCAGAATGTAAAAGAGCAGTAAGAGATGATAATCTGATTGAATGAATCTTTAAGTATTTAATAGATTTAGTTAACAAGTCTGATCAATAAACATTCTTTAGAAAAGATATGAAACAGAAATCTATTATAGATCTAATCTTCATGTTATAAAATCTAATGAAAAAAAGACTTATAAACTGATTTATTAATTCAAATGAGACATCAGAATCAGATTATGAGATTATTCAATTTGATATTGAACTGAGTGAGAAACAAATGAGTGAAAATTCTCTTCTCTCTAATCAGTTTAACTTTGAAAAGGCTGACTGAAAGGCAGTTGAAGAAAGTATAAAACTGTTAAAATCTGCAAGACAGAGTGAGCTATATTGAAATCCTGATCAAGATATCTCAAATGAAATGCTTGAGAATAGAGTGAAGCTTATTACATCTATTATTCTAGTAAGTGTTAAAGATAATATTTCAAAGAGAAAGTCTTCTGAGTATTCAAAATCTTAATGAAATGAGAATATCACATCTAAAAGAAAACAATTGACTACTGCTAGAAGAGATTGAAAGAATGATATAATTTCTGATAAAAAGTTCAAAACTGTCAGAAATGAATACTTTTCAGATATTAAAAGAGCTAAAACAGACTGCTGAAATAAGTTTCTTGAAGAAGTATAAGAAAAGGAAGTTTTTAAAGCTTTTAACTATACTAAAACAAGAAGTGTAGCAAAACTTTCAATCTTAGAATATGAGTTTCAGAATGAATCATATACAGCAAACTCTTTTGAGAAAAAATGTTAAGCTTTTATAAGAACTCTCTTTTCAAACTCATCAGATTCAGATTCAGAGGAAGAGAATATATTACTTCTCAACTATATTAATGAAAATGACTGAAAATAGCCTGATCTTACTCAAGATGAATTAGAGTCAGCTATCTTCTCAAGTTCAGTTAAAACTGCTGCAGAGCCTGATTCAATTAATCACTTGATTATTCAAAATATATACTTCTACTTAAAGAATGAATATTTTGAGCTCTTTTTCAATCTCTTGAAAAATAGATATTATTCTGAATGCTGAAGAGAAGCTACTGAAGTGATTCTTATAAAATCTAATAGAAAAACTTCAATTCTCAAGTTATATAGAGTAATATCTCTATTGAACTGTCTAGAAAAGGTTTTAGAAAAGATAATAGCTACTCAACTATCTTTTATAAGCTCTATCAGTAATTCTCTGTTATTCAGTGAATAAATGAGAGATAGAAAACAGTGTTCTGCAATTGACACTGTTCTCTCAGTTGTTCATAATATTCAGATAACAAAGCATGAAGATCTGATTTCAACTGCAGTTTTTATTAATATAAAAGAAGTATTTGATTATGTTTCAAAGTCAAAGTTAATTCAGACTTTGAAGATGTTAAAACTGTCACTTTCTCTAATAAAATGAATTAACTGTTTTATATCTAAAAGAATTATACAACTTTTCTTTGATGAAATGAAATAAGACAAGACTGAGATAAAAATAGAAGTACTGTAAGAATCTTCAATCTCACTCATTTTATTTACAATATACAGTGTATATCTATTCAAAAATAGAAATATGAGAATAGTGCAATCTCTGAGTTATGTGAATGATATTGATCTAGTCTACAGCTTAAAAACTATTAAAGAGAATTTGAAAGTGATTAAAGAAGCTGTAAAGAAAATCTTTGTTAAAGCAGATATTAATTAAATTTAATTTGATATAAATAAAACTGAGTTAATTCATTTCTTTTCTAGATTCAATGAGACAGAACTATCTCTAACTCTTTTAAATAGAGAGATTAAACCCAGTGTTAATATCAAATAATTAGAAGTATGATTAAACTCTAAGTTGAATTTTAAATATCACATTCAACAAAGAACTGTTAAGACAGAAAGACTATTGAATAACATAATCAGACTATCAAATACAGAGAGAGGTCTATTCTTCCAGGCTGTGAGACAGTTATATATAGCCTGTATTACATCAGTAGCTGATTATGAAGTTTAAGTTTAATAAAATAATCAAGGGAATTTCACTGAACTCTTTCAAAGTCTGTAAAACAGAGTCTTGAGAAGAATTCTGAGAGTATTCAAATTATCTTCTATTAAAGCAATGAAAATTGAAGCTTCAATTCCTTCTTCTACTATTAGACTTGAAAAGGCCTGTATGAACTATGCTCTGAGAGTTATAAAGATGAGCTTAAATTATATAATCAGAGAAAGAGTCTCTTCTTCATTTTCATTAATTAACTCTGAAAATGAACTGAATTGAAATAGATTTCTTGATTGAAATGAAAATAATTCTTTAAAGAAGATGTCTTCTCAACTATACAGATTATACTCTCTGATTAAAAATCAATTTTCTTCTTTAAATGTTGAAAAAGTTAATTATGAGAAGTTATCTCTCTGAAGAGAAAAGCTTGAATCTCTTATAGACTTACAAATAAGTGAACTATCTAAAGAGAAAGAATATGAACAGCATTTGAAGAGAATTTTTACAATTAATATAAAAGACTCTATTCTGATTTATTCAGATGACTCAAAAAATGAGAATTTAAATAGATTAGATGCAGATGTTGCTTATACTGAAGATAATATCAATTTTATCTCAGATTTCTGAAATTTAGGCTGTGAATCTGAAGTCTTTGATACTGAACTATTTGTAATAGTGAAAGCTTTCAAACTTATTGAAATAAAATCTTATAAAAGAGGAAATAGTTTGAAAGAGATATAAATATTCTCTGATAGTCAAGCTGCTTTAAAAAGACTTAGAAATAGTCAGATTTATAATAATCAAATGAATCTTGAACTGATCTTAAACTCTGTTTTGAAAATTCAAAAGAGAAGAATATTAAAGCTGATAATTCATCTGCACTGAGTTTCTGCTCATATGAATATTCATAGCAATGAATTGACTGATTTAGCTGTAAAAAAGAGTGCAGAATTAAGCAGATCTATTCAAAAAATTATGTTCTGATCTTTTATAAAGAGAAAAATAAAAGAATCTTGTTTAGACAAGTGAAATGAAAGCTGGTAGAAACAAAAGAAGAGTATACATTATTCAAGATTTGAAACAAAACCCAAGTGAAAATCTTGTTCAATTAAATGTAAAAAGAAAATATTCTCATCTATAATACAGCTGAAACTAGGATATGACTATTTTAAATCTTATATACAAAGATTTGATGATAGATTTGACTCAATAGAATGCTTATTCTGCAATACAAATGAGAATTCTGAGTATATTGTAATACACTGTGCATTATACAATAGTCTCAGAGTCAGATTGAAAGAGAAGTATGATTTAAATCAATTAAATATGAGATTCTTATTCTCAACTGAGACAGGAATTAAATACTTAATAGACTTTCTATCAGAAACTCAAGCAGCTACAAGAAAATGGCTATATTCAGAAATATCTGAATATGAAGAGAAGGAAATCAATCAGATATAGTCTGTTAAAACAGCTATATACTATCTTTTAATAATTTGTTTTGTTACAGTCTCTCTTTACTTTATCTTTTTCTTTCAATTCCTTTCTATCTATCTATTTAATATGTCTATCTTTAAGACTGTGTTCTCTTTTCCTTTGTCATGAGATTGTCAAATGATTTCAAAGTATCAGAAGATGTTAAAACACTGCAATTTGTAAACAGTTTTTGTATTCTGAGCTGGAATTTTCTGATTTTGCATATCTGAAATTGATGAATGTATAATAGTTAACTTTACAGATATAGGAAAAACCCTGAGAACTAAAAGTTCTCAGGTAGATGTCATAGTCTCTGACTGCATACATCTATAATTGAAGAATAATAATAATAATAATAAGAGATTAGAAAGTGTTCATATCTTTAACAGTTTGAACACTGTGTTTAAGCTTTGAGATTCATTCTTGAGTCTTTATATTCATGAACTCTCATTTTCAAATCTGCTACTCTTACTTCAGAGATCTTTGACTATTTAAGTATTTTTATATATACTAGAACAGTGACATTTCTTCTACTTTGTATAAACTCAATTGAATTTAGTTATATAGACTCTTTTCTCAGTTGAATAGAGTTATATTCTTCTAATTCATTTTTGAGAAGTAGCATTTCTTCTTCACAGTCAAAAATTTCAACTGAAATATTATAAAGAATGAATTTGTCTCACTTTTTATCTCTTTTAGATAGAATTATTGTATTTAACAAAGATTCTACTGCTAATTTTCAGAGATTCTCATTCTGAATAAGGAATTTCTCACTGAATTCAGACATTGTAGTCAGAATAATAAAGTTTTTAAAGAAGAATGACTCAATTAAAGCTATAACTGATTTTTAAACTTTAAAATCAGTTATTAACTGAGAAAAGAACTGCTGATTAATTTCATTTCTAATTCTGAAAATGAGATTTAAGTTTAGCTTGTTTCTTTGTAAGATATTCTGATTTAAGACTTTAAGAATAAGTCTTCTATTTCTGAAGATTTAGAAGTTTTTCTCTTTTTACATTTTTTTCTTTACTTTTCTATGAATAGAAGTATGAGCAGTATTCTTCTCAGTTTTCTCAGGATTTTGAGTAGATTTTGAGATAGCAGATTTAGAGATAACAGATTCAGCTACTTAAGCATATATTTTCTTCTGATTCAAAGAAGAAGAAGAAGTAGAAAAAAAAGATAAAGAGTAAGATAAAGAGTCAGTGATTATACTAGAAATTTTCAATATTTTTTGAACTGTGTTTGAAATTCCAAGTTTAAACTTGATCATCTTCTGTAGTTATCTAGTCTGAGTATAAAGAATTAACAGAACTTCTTCATTCATCTCACTCAGATACTACTTTTCAAGAATCTTGCTTACTTTTTCAAGTTTCTGTATTTTAAGAACTTGTTATTTCTCTACTTCTTCTTTCTTTCTTCTCTTCAGAATTTCAATCTTAGAAATAGCATTTGAGAAAGCATCTTTTTTCATATTAACTGAGTATATTTTTAAACTCATTATTCTCACTTAATGAAAAGTTGATCAGACTATTTCAATTGAGATATTTATTAAACTCTTTTAAAAAGTTGAGCAGACTGTTTCAATTGAGATATTTCTAAGTCTATTTTCAATTGAAAAGTTGATCAGACTGTTTCAAAAGAAGAATAAAAGACTTTTATGTATAAAATATCTGATTTTTTTCACATCAGTTCAGTAACTAGTTTAGATTTTTGAAGAGAATCTAATAAACTAAAATTAATTTTTAAGATAAATAAATAAAATCTTTATAATCTCTTTCTTGAGATACAGTGAGAAAAAGTATGATATCAATTAATAATAAATCAGATAATATAACAGCTTTTGAGAGAAAAACTGACAAAAAATAAATTATTTTTTTCAGAGAAATTGATTAAAATTATTCAATTTTATTCTAAATTATTCAATTCTTCTCATACAACAAGTGTGCAACTCAAATCAGTTAATAAAGAGTGTAAAAAAGAATTAAGTATTAATAAAAGCTCTTCAGTTACTGAAAAAGTAATTCTTACTTAAAAGAATATAAAATTATAATAGAAAACAGCTCTGTTTTTAATTCTTTATAAGAATATTATATAAAACTCAGAGAAAAACATCTTACTTTTTCAAGAGAAGTAAAAAACTATTTCTAAGATTTTTTTTTTTTTGCATTAACTGCTACAGAAGAATGAGATAGAAACTGCTAAGATATACACTACTGTATATCTTCTATCAAGACTTTTTCTCTTCAGAGTCTTGATATTATAGAGAATATAAGTCTGTTTCTATATAATAATATAAATATTATCAGCAGAATGTAGAGAAACTGGTTATTTATATCTTAAAATAGAAGACTTTATCAATGATTATATCAATATAGAGTTAATTCTCAAATTCAATAGAAATCTAGTATTGCTGTTCTTACTTCCTTGCAGAATCTATTGAATATTGAGATATTAATACTAGATTTAATATATCTCACTGTGCAGAGATCAAAGACTCAGTCAGACCTTGAGATATACTGATTTTATAGTTGTTATATCTGCTAATTATGTATTGAATACAGTTGTCAAGGTATCTTTTTATATTTTTCTGCTGAATGTGAGCCAGATTGAAAAGAGCAGTATGTAAGTGAGACTTAGTGTTGATGTTTTGAAACATCAAAGATAGACAGAGTTTTCATAGAAGTTGCTTCTCAGATATCTTCATAATTACAGATTGAGAATCTTTCAAAATCAAGAAGATTGATGTATATGACTAGGTCTCTTCACCTTACAATTTGTATGACAATTTGACCTGGGGTTGTGGTGTGATAGGGGTGAACAGAGGATAATCCCACACAGAAGTTTTGAACAATGTCTGGTTCATGTTTGGCTGAATAACTTCACCATCACACTGGGTATGCAGTTGGCGATGGGGTCAAAATGCTTGTATGATCGAGGGCTTTTCAATGAATCTATCAGCGGGTTTTTATTTGAAAAATTAAGCGAGTTCGTGGTGAAGCGCTGAGATTGTTTTTATAACTCATAAGATTGATTATCTGCTTCTAAGATCTGAGTGTCAAAGTCAGAAATGAATGTTATAAGAGAAGTGTTTCTCTGTCAGACACTCTATAATTAATCTAACACTTTCTGTTATATAGCAGTGTCTTGAAACAGAATATCAAGATATTTAATGATATTGTCAGATATTCACAATACTGATTTATATACTTTTATTCATGAATGAAACTTCTGTTTCATATAATTCTTCAATTATTCATTAATATATTAATCTTGATTAATTAATGAACTGATGATATCTTCATCTACACTTAGTTTTATAAGCATTTTCATTCTTCATGATGAGTAGAGAGTGAGATTAAAAGTATTGAAATATATAAGAGTATCTAAGTATTCTTTCAGTGCTTTTATATTCAATTCTGTAGATGCTGAAGTTGCATGAGTTCTCTATTAAGTTAATTATTGAATTTTCTCATATTAAAGTTATTAAGTTATATATATATCAGCTATCTGTTACTGTTATAATTTTAACATTACTTAGAGTCACTGTGATATTACTTCTATATTTATATTTAAGAGTTCTCTTATATTATTGTTAGACATGATTATATCATTTATTAGATATATAATATCTATGAAATCTGAAGAAGTATAATTATATAAATATCTCATATGTCTGAGATGTTAGAACTCTCAGATCTTTTACTAATATTCTCTTATAAGATCTTATTACATAGTCAGAGTGACTAATAAGCAAGCTTCTATCTGAGAACTCAGTGTCTGCTTTAACTGATTGTTTCTCTTTTTTACATATTATTACATGTTTGAATATCTTTCTGATAAATAATCATTTCTAATAAGAAGATAATGAATGTTTTTCAAGTGTAAGAGACCTACACTGAATAGATCAGTATAATATATAGGTCTTATATAACAAAGTAAAAAATGTTAAAGAAGAAAAAGAAAGAGAAGATGTGAGAATCAGCAATTGAGATGAATATTTATATGTGTACACAGTGTGTACGCGGTGAAGCTTTGAAGCGGAAGAATAGGAATTCTGTGAGTTTTTCAGCTGAGAATCAGTGATTGAGAATGACCGAGAATCGGAGCTTTCGGCGGAATCTATGGAGTGTAAAGGAATAGTCTATATGATGATCGGGCGCAGCCCGTCACAGTGAGTAATCATTTCTAATAAGAAGATGATGAATATTTTCCAAGTATAAGAGGTCTACACTGAATAGATCAGTATAATATATAGATCTTATATAACAAAAGTGAAAAACATTAGAGAAGAAAAAAAAAAAGAGAAAGTGCAGGCATCAGTGATCAGTGTGAATATTTATATGTGTATACAGTGAAGCTTCGGGGCGGAAGAATAGGAATTCCGTGGGTTCTTCAGCCGAGGATCGGCGACCGAGAATCGGAGCTTTCGGCAGGAATCTATGGAGTGTAAATAGTCTATATGATTTATCGGGCGCAGCCCGCCACAAGAAGAAAGTATGGAGTAAAGAAATGAGAAAATGAAAACTCTCATTTCTCTCAAATATTTCTAAAGCTTGTCTTAGAAAGCATGCAGGCAGACTCAGCAACATGAGAAGAATAATACTCACTCTGAATCAACTGAGATGAGACATAGATTTCCTACATGCATCATCTCAGTGGTCACAGCCTTGTATGAGTTGTACTATGTTGCTAATACTGTCAAGCGTAAATATGCGCTTCTATTTGCAATAACATATAAATATGAGAGTAGACAGTATTCCAAATGGTTCTCTCTACCCACTCTTTTCCGCGACTGATATATGAATATTCCTTGGAATCGCCATATCACTCCCCTATGAGATGAGATAGATTGCTGTCAAGCGCATACATGCATACAGTGTGGTTACATCCTTCCATACATGTCACTCTTATTATGAAATACCGTACACGATACAGATACATACACACCATACGTACGATACATACTGCTAGATATTCCAGAAGCTCTTCCCATCTAGCTTCTGTGCTAGTTCATTAAACTACCGTTCAATGTTTCCCTTCTCCCAGTTCTCAATCTGTTGAGATAAAAATGTAACTTGCAACTCTAACCACGCAATGTATTCCAGAACCCAGTCAAAATGAAAACAAAAAATAAAATTATAAAGAAAATATGATACAACAATAAGTCATCACCAACCAACGCTTTCTTCCAGAACACAAATAATTACACACTCCCCAAGGCTGATGTAACTTCCACCAAGGTTCCCCTGTTGTGAGACTTTCCACTCACGCCCCGTGTTTCTAGAACCCTTCTAGAAGGATCGTGACACGCTTGGAGTTGAAGTCTCCGAAGAAATACGTGCTAGAATGAATGGAGATCAAACATGCGAAGATTATTAGAACAAGTCTGTAAACACCCGTCTGTCAGGCTCTTTCTAAATCATATCAATTGCCGTTCACTGTATTTCAATATTTTAACTTTGTATTTTGCTTTTTTTTTTCTGTTTTTCCCAGGTGGCACATTTCCTTGTCACTGATATCAGCTATGGCGAGAATGAATAAGTTGATGATTTGAGCAGAAGAGGAATGGGGAAAATATGGAAAGAAAAAAAGAAAAAAAAGTCTCTTCTTTTCTTTCCTGTTTCCTTCAAGGTTTTTATGGTTATTTTGATTTTTATTTTTATTATTATTTTTTTTTTCTTTTTGTCGAAAAGTTTGCCCTCATCCCCGTTCACCCACTCTGTGCAAATTCTACTATCTCGCTCTTCTTCCGGGCCCAGTTGATATTGATTAGACATGCATAACTAATACAAAGGAATCCCGCCCCCCAAGAACAGTTCAGGAGGAGTAAAAAACAGCCGACTCAAAAATGAAAAAACTTTCACAAAACTTTGATGCCAGCTTCATATCTTCATCCAGCTGCAAATACAGAACAGCACAGCACAGGCTTCTTCATGACTCATGTCATCAGAGGGGAATAAAATGAGCCGGTTCAACCCTGAAAGGTGGAAGTTGTCCTTTGCCCAGATTACTATGGGAAAAGCCTATGTGCAAGAGACAGTGCTTTGATTGAGTTCTCTCACAGTACAGAGTACAGTTCTCTGTAAGATGAACAACTAAGCAGGGAGGGGAGGCAAATTGGCACAGCTTTTTTTGTGCCTCTAGTGCAATGGCTGCAGAGCCGCGATGTTGATAAGGTCGAAGAATGAATTAATTTCATCTTGTTGAAATCAAAAGGTTCACATGGTCTTGGTGGATTTCTGTCAGGCACGCGGGGCGATGGAAGTGTTGAGGTGAAGGTACATGTACATACATGTACATTTATATGCGTGTCCGGACAAACGGGGTTCTCGGTCTATGTACATACATGTCCATCTACGGAGGCACTTTTGCTTGCCGCGATCCTTTCCCGCCCTTGGATTGTGGCTTTGTTGCCTTTGGGGAAGGGTGGATGGGGAAATAGGCGCACCGATACCGGGAACCTTTTGTTCATTATTTCCCTATTTGTCAGGGATTCTGCTGGCGTTGAACTTACAAATTCAAAGGGAGGGGGCATTTTCCCTTTCAATTTGGTTTTCATTCATGTCTCCTCATCACTGACATGAGAATCAAAAACATGGAACCGGGAACAAGAATCGGGATATTTGATTATATCTCTTACTAAAAGAGGTGGCGGCAAATTTTATTGAGAGAGACAGAAAGAGAGAGAGAGAGAGAGAGAGAGAGAGAGAGAGAGAGATGCCATGAATGCTGCTTGAGTTATATACAGGCCTGTGCAGGTATGATCATGGTACTCTTGAGTGATGTGATGTATGTGAATCTATATGTCTATCTATCTTTGTTAGCAAGCTATTTGCTTGCTCTGCAAGGAAAAACTTTGCACAGAGTCAGCTTAGAGCACTAACAGGCACAGGTTTGACTTTTGATCCATGAAGACATGAGCATGAGTATAAGATTATATTGTCTCCTCATCAGGGTAGCAGGCACTGTTAGAAGACATCCCTGATGTTGAAGGCATGCAAGTCATTGTTTCACTCAGAGAAGAAATTGAAGTGCTAATGAAATATAGTCATATTTTTGAAATCAATCATTTTGCACTCATGTCATTGAGAGCAACCACTTCTGCCTTTGTCACTGTCATGTTAACAGGAAGCTAACTGATGTATATATCCATCATATAAATGTATTCTTTCAATATTCACTTAACTAATAAATACCATTCTAGTTTATAGCTCACAGAGAATGTGCATGAGAATTATCACATTATGCATTACCATTTATATTAGCTTATTAAAGCAGAGTAACCTCAAAGGTTGATGAACTCATAGCAGAAGTCATATCTTAATCCCTTCATATCTCCTGGAACAATGTTACCCATTGAAGTTTCCATCACAATGATAACCACCTTCTGCCGTATCCTGGATAGGCGTCCGATGCATCCGAGGGAACCTGAAATCCTAATATGAGGCATATATAGAACCTCCGATACCTGGCAGAATCCCAATGACACATTATATCGTGAGAATATAGGCAGTATAAACTTCAATGGCTCTTGGAAAACATGTATTGAGTGCAGAATAGTTCGATGAAGTTCTTCAGTATGAGGAACTGACTGGTGTCTCATCATGTACATGTCCATGTACATGTACAATCAAGCTCATCAAACCCTTTTCAGGAAGAAATGGCAGAGGCCTTCCTACGTTCACAGCAAACATTTCTTTCCCCCATCCATTGATTTGGGATGCTTCGTTATGTCTGTCCCCAATGTGTGCTCTACTACCCTAATTCCATTATCCTGTAGGATGCCTATAGGATAAGTACATTGTCGTACCTCTGTCAAATACCCAACATTAGACCCATCATCGGGAGAAGACGCAAAAGCAGCCGAAAGATGGATCTTGTGAATCTTGCACCTACTAGCAACAAACATTGTTTCATATGAGGCTTCATCAGCAATCAATCAGAACGCACCAAGCAGCGTAAATTAGTGGCGCGAAAGGTCTTGGATAGTCTTTCACAATATCTGTCAGTTCAACTTCAGGCCGAAATGAAGTCAATATATGATAAGCCTGTGTGCTAGGGCAGGCGAAAGCTCTCTCCGATTTAGTAATAACTATCACACTCGACTCAATTTATAAAAACTGCGAGTTCGTCTCTAACTTGAGGTGATTCCTGTTCATTGCTTTTTTCCAGCCTATGCCCTGAACACTTTGAGTGGTTAAAATATGCTTAAACGTCAGGTGGAGACGCCCCGCGCTGATAGGTTGGATAAACTTACCATCCGTGGGGACTAATTATAATTAGTGATGAGACGAAGGATGAGATATTTAATCTAACAATACAGCTTGGCCAGCATGAGTTGTTTCCTACTTTTGAAGTCCTCGCTGCAGTCCACGAGCCAAGAGAGGTTGCCACAGCTCTCCTAAAAACTCCTCAGCTGCTGGAAAAGCCCGTTTGGCTTCGAAGAGCAACGATGCAACCTCAAAGTTCGTCTCCAACATAACAACTTTCCTGTGGACCACCTGGATATCAGATTGATAGTCGCCCTGACACTTCACGCACAGGTATATATATATATAGTATTGACAACGACTCCGCCCGTTGTGGGAGAGTAGTTGATGCCCAAGTGCGTGGTCTACCCTTTCCTACCCCCTATTCGGGCACGCCTTTTGCTCAGTCTTTCGACGGGCTGTGTATGCTTAAACACCTGTGATGAAGCTAACAGTTGTAAAGCATTTGAATTGACATACGCCACCAAAGGAACGGGATATTAGGAGAATATTCAATCCTCATCAGTGTGCCAGGAGGCGAGTACATGACGCTTGATAGCAAGACACAGAGGCCCTCATCCCTTCCTTGAGGCGGAACCCCCATCCGCTTGCTACTATCCTTTAGAGGCCGGAAGGATAGGCATGAAGCCCAACGGCTATAGCTCAGTGTTCCCATCAATCGCAAAACCACAGCCACAGCTGCGGAAACTCTTTGCGCATCAGGGAGCGTTGGGAGAGGATGTTCTAGTGCTCTAGACCGTAACTACAGGAGACAGATAGGAACAGGAATTTGCTCCATCAAACATAACGATGGGTCGGTGGACCTCCGCGGAATATATAAGGCAGAAATAAAACCTTATAAACATCGAACTTTGGCCGCTACGGTGGGATTTTTGTGTGTACTGCAGAGTTGCAATCCTGCTCCTGCAATTGCGTGCTGCTCGCTCAGCTGATATCTGATAGCACTTCCTGTGGTTTTGGTCAGTCGATGGTTTGAACCCGCCTGGAGCTCATGTTGCCTATTTCTAGCTAATATAAGAAAGAATGCATGCAACATATACCTAGGAAGCTCAGTAATATGCAAGAGTGCGAGGTTTGTTCCAGCAAGTCACTCTGGCTTCGTTTCTGTTGTCCTTTGAGACGTTCAGATTAGATCCTGCATAGTACCTTCAGTTCAGCAAGCTTACTGATTGCAAAACGTCCCTCGCAGAAAACCTTTTTTTGATAAGCCGTGTGATGCGGGCTTGAACCCGTCTGTTATTCCTCCAAATCGTTTTGCGTGGAATGAATGAATGGAATCATTAAGATTTTAAACTTTGGAATTCCATATTTCGCCATTGCCGAAGTTGGCTATCTTTTTTCTGACTACTATATATAGGTTTCGGCGCCCCTCCGCATCTATTCCACACCCGTTGTTCGATTGACTATCGCCTCATGGCCGAACGGGCATTCAAGCTTTTGTTCGAATGGTCTGGATACCTGGGTAGGTATCTACCTGTTTAGGTTTATCTAGCCAAGCTACATTAGGTAGTTATTCCACGGATTGTTGCGGAAACTCAGAAGCTATCTACTCCCTTTATGCTGAAAGCTTGATGAAATTTCAAAGTAATAATGATGTTTCTTATTTGGCTTCTTTTTGAGGATCAGTAAGGACAAGGCCAATATTCCATTACAACAGCTTCGACATCAAGCACTCCGGCAGGCTTTTGCACGAGTCTCCTCATTCATAACTACACCCAGACACTGTATCTAATAGGAAAAAACACACTTAATTTCATTCATATATTTCAAAACTCCTCGCCACAATGGGGTATGCCAACTGGATTAACTTGCATTTAACAAACGGTCTTGAAGGGCCACTCGCAGTTCAGAATTCTCAGCTGTTGCAGTATGTAATATCCTACATTTCCTTGCAGCACAATACAATCGCTTGAAGGGAAAAGCCGTATATATATATAGAACCCCCTCCCCAGAGGAAGCTAGAGGGAGCAAGATATGCGTCGAACCGAGCTAACTCAATGGCTCTTCCCCATTTCCCCCTTCTCGCACCATACAGCGGGAAATTCTACACCAACGACAACAAGGACGAAGAAATCACGCCCGACCAAGTCGACGAGATCGTGATCCCCGAGTCCGGCTCGGGCGATATATACAGCTGCGGCAGACAAGGTGCGCCAGCCGGCACGCAGGGTTCCGTCGACCTGATCGATAAAGACACCCTGCAGAAAATCTGCACCATCAATTGGTCCAGCCCCTTTGGCGGCGGTAGCAATTATATCAGTGCCTCGGACGTCGATAGGCACTATATGGTCGGGGTCCCTGCCGTCAGCGCGAATCGGCCTGTTGGCTTTGTTGATATCAGCGTCGCGGAGTTGTAGAGGTAGGTGATTGTGGGTCTGATTGGGTTGGATGTAGTTATTCCGAAAGGAAGAAAGGGGTGCTTGACCTTCGCTCTTTGAAAAAGAAAGAAATGAATGTATTAATATTCGGGGAAAGGAATGTGGTCGAAGAAAGTATTCATAGCACTCTTCTTGGGCGCATCGTCGCGGGAAGTTTTGGACGGTTATCAGTGAATAATCCCTGTACGTATGTAAATCAGCCAAGCGAGAGCTAAAAGTAAATTAATTTCGTCACTTTATGAAGTTATCCTTGCATTATCTTCTCTACTTCCACCGTCGAGTTATGAGCGCAGTAGCTGTCATTCCGAGCAGCGAAGCTGTATATTACAAGAGACAAAAGAGGTGCGAACATCTTGAATCCACAAAAAGAATAATTAATATTTTATTTCGTCGAATTAGTTACATTAAATCATCCCATTCCCATAACATAAAAATAAGCATCACATGTATAACTTGCTCCTATCCGCCACGTTTCTCCTCGTAACCAGCCCAATATGTCCCACCTGCTCGCCGGGGAGCGAATCACCAATCAGCCCAGGGATTTCCTTCAACCCCTCACTTTCATCCAAGTCTTTATTACAACCGACGAGGTCAGGGCGTCCACGAATATCCTCCACGCGGTCCGCGCCAAACCGGAAGAAACTGTATCCATCCAGTGTCTCTGCCCAGCGCCGCCTAAACCCATATGTGACACCAAGCACCAGACAACCCAAAGCCCAAATGCAGAAAAGGACAATGGGGATGAGAGCTGGGACAGTACTAGGACCAAGAATCTTGCCCGGTTTCGAAGCCTTCAGGGTTTCATGCTCGTATGCCCCGTCAAGATTCTGCAGGCCATCGTACATCAGCTGCAAGGCTTCAACACTAAATGCACGAATGACAGCCTCCAGTATCTTCTGCGCTTGGAGGAAGTATGTATAGCGAGAGTCGTTGGAGTATGATTCCGGTGGAGGTGAGTTCGTGGATTTAAATAGCTGGTCGTATATCTCGCCATCGGGGACAAGGGTAACTAGCAGGTTCGACACTTCGGTACCGAAGGGATTGGAACTGTAAAGACTTGCTGTGCCATTGTTGGGTACGGCGGGAACGGGGACGAAGGAGTGGAAGGAAGAATAAGCCGGATCGAGGACGGCAGTGCCCGCTTCGGAGAAAAAACTGCATCGGACGCCGACTGGGGGGGCTTGTTCGATGACATCGCTAATATTGTTACCATGTATGTCGAAATGTTCTATTGGGTTCTTTGATCCGCGTGGTCTCGCGTCAAAGAAAGCATTGTTACACTGATAGGTCCCGTTCTCTGCTTTAACCAACGGGCTGCCCAATCCCGAAACTGGTGAAGTGATCGTGTTATTGAAATTGATTGGAGCACTTTCCTCGTAGGTAGCTTTGTACCGTACCTGCCACATGGCATATTCGAAAATATTAGTATTCTGGGGATCTTCGTGGTGCTCCCTGGTTGTGTTCCACGCTGTGGCAGTCTCCAGGTATGATAACAGATTGAAAGTATCTGAACTATACGCCAACACTCTACTAGAATTCCTGCCCACAAGGGCAAAATCAGACGCAGACTCTACCACAGAGCAATTGTACCCTAATCGGAGCCCCCACGCACTTCCACGAACTGGATACTGTCCTTGAGGGGCAAGGAAAAGCTCCGGAGCAAATTCGTTGACTGGGAGGGTGTTAGGCAAAGTCTCCAGATAAGAGTATTCGCTGCGATCCAGGTATCGTGGGGTGTAGATCACTCCAGCCCCTGGCAGGGTTGGAGGAGCGCTGGCTTGTAGGAGGGGACGACCACGCCGGTATACCTGGCCTGGGCCCCGGATGTCAAAGTTCTCCATTGTGTACCCAATTACCTTCGCAGGATTGTCTGTCCGAACAAATCCATCAAACAGTTCCATGCTCAGACCCGAAATTGGCAGTGCGATTGTCACCATGAGGCTTATGAAACTCAGCAGGTACCATAACCGTTGCACGACACTTCTCCTCTGGCGAATTGACATCTGTAAGCATTCCATCCATCCCGAAAAGCCGGACCAGGACTGCCCACTATGCACGAGAAGGACCATGGCATCCTTGACCTGCCAATGCCGGTCCTGAAGCATGGTAGCCTCAACGCCAGCCAGTCCGTACTTGGAGATACCCAGGCCAAAGACACCGAGAATAAACCACGAATAGTAGACCCAGAGAGCATTGCGGTGACCATATCGATTGGATGCCGCATTTTTTGATATTAAAAACCACTCTATCAAGCAGAAGTAGGCCGTGATTCCTAGTGGCACAATCACTAGCAGGAGAGACCTTCGCCAGTATCTTTGGAGAGGGTACCCAGACGGAGACTCTTTAGATTCTCCCACCCCATCGCTGCTATCGTTCTTGTGTTCGGTACTCGCGTCAAGGAGTATGTCCGTCTCCGAAACAACGGGGCCGTCTTTCCACCCTGGCCCACGTTGATTGTGAACGGGCTCGGAAGTTTCGCCAGGGGAACTAGATCCTGGCGTGATGGTTGTAGCCATCGAGATTGGTCGAGGCCAGTAAACGGAGGCTCAGCACGGAGTACGGAGAAGGCAGGACTAGACTTGACAGACACATAGGTAGAGATAAGAATGGCTTTTTGGTTAGCGGAACGCATTCACCTCCCATCCCGACGCTGGGAGTGAGGGAGAGACCCGTATATAAAAATTAAAATTTAAAAAAAAAAAAAAAAGAAAAGAAAGAAACTTAGAAACAACCCCTTCCAGCAGCTCGATGCAGCCCCCACCCCCCCATCTCCTTTTTCATGGACGTGTTGGTCATCTTCCCAAGCTACTGCAGCCCAGACCTGAAGGAGGGGGAAACGAAGCGCCGCTATCTAGCGTATTTCTTTTCTGGCCCCCAGCTCTGAGCAAGCACACCTCTGCTGGACAAGATTCCTCGTGCAGCAATTGGCCAAGCCAAGGGTGTAAGGCGGAGACACCGAGAGCGCTCTGTGGTGCTTCGCTGAGAAAGTTGAGGCCAGCCTTGCCGAACTGGTTGCAGGAGAGGAGCTCCCTCAGCCTCAAGCGTCAGGACCGTCCCGCCCGGCCAAACTTTAACCTTAGGGTTATTTTTGGAGAACCTCCGTGTTTGTTTTTCATTTTTTCCCCCGCCAGGATGGAAGTCATCGAGGGCAGAGAGGGGGGGTTGTTCATGGCTGGCAGGTTTCCATCCAAGTGCTCATCTCCCCCTGAGAGCCGCAAAATCCCTCGAAAAAGGAGACAAAGGAGAGGATCAGACTTTTAGCGCGACGTGGCTTTTGGAGCCAAAACAGGCCCAAGCACCATACCTTCTCCATCTTGGCAAAAACATATCGGGATTCGTGGGCCAACGGGGGGGAAAGGGGGAAAAAAAAGGTAAAGGAAAATGTAAATGACCAAAAATAGAAGACAGTTAATGTAGTTCCTCTCTCCCCTCCTAGAGGTCGGTCGACTGGTTGGGATACCAAGATGGCAAGTAGTAGAATAATAAATAGCACATTGAAATCCATGGGGCGGATGAACATAATAAAAAATAGAAATAGAAGAAATAAAAAAACTAAACCAACAAGAAGTGATTATGATATGTGTAGATATTTTTTATTTCTTATTTACTCAAGTCACTAAAAGAAAATATTAATATGATAATTAGATTTCTTTACCCTATTATACTTTATACTATACTTCTTCAAGAGTTCTTCTCCTCCCATCTTTCAATTCTTCTTTGCTGCACAGCAAATCTTTTTTTAGATGTGTGTGAATGTGTGAATGTGTACTCCTCATGTCAGCTGTAGCTCTCTCTCTCTTCTCTATCAAAAAAAAAAAAAAAAAAAAAAAAAAAAAAAAAAAACCGACACTAGGAATGGAAATGGAAACTCGACCATAGCACCTAAACTAAAAGCAAATAATATAATAACGGAGAAATGGGGGAAAAATGCAAACGAAGAACGGCAGGTAAAGAAACAGCGAGACGGGAGGGAATTGGAGACAAGAAGACTCGGAAGATGAAACAAGGGGGAAAAATATAATTGAATAACAGCATAGGAGATAAAGGAGACAATGGGGAAAAAAACCAAAAAGAAAAACTTCCGACGAGGAAAGGAAAGGGAAAGGAAAGTGATAATATTTCCACTTCCACACAACAGTTATTCCCATCAACGGCACTTCACGATGATGGTGATGTTAAATGAAACCCATTAAGTTAGCTAGCCAGTCCAGAGCTTTGGCCCCCTCCCTATTGTTCACGTTCATATATATATACAAAGGAAAACGTGTTCTCGTGTTTAAGCAAAAATCGACGACCGGGAAGGATGTTTGTTTGGTTGTGGTGGTAATTGGTGAGCTTCTCCAAATGAACTAACTATTCTTCGTTCGAGATAAGCTGGCAGTAAGGGGAGGGGGGATTTGGATTCGGCTTGGTCTAACTGACAATTACCCATGGTCCCTATAATCGACACATAGGTATAGATGGTAGAGGTAGCAGCAAAATGCCTGCATCCTATAAACCCGACAGAGTTCGTTGATGCTGGCGCGTTGCAGAGCATGAAACATAACGCCTCCAGTAGAAGAGCAGAGCGAATTGCCGCGGCCAAAGACCGGTGGGAAAACAGGATTGTGGTATGGAAATGGGAGAAAGAACACAGATCTATTATTAAGCAGGAAAAAAAAGTAAAAATATGGTTGCAAAAAAGTCGGTTTTGGGGGATTTCACAAAAGGAGACATTTCGCGTTCGCTTAGTGAGGACGGAATTGTGTACGTGGTTAGGACAAGGGAGGGCCGTAAACACGCAGGAACAGGAGAGGGTAGACATTTTGAGAGAGCCGAAGGAGGGTCAGATAGCTAGGAGAGCAAAAGCGGACAAAAATTATATTAAGAACCAAAAAAGAGAAAGAAAAAATGATATTTGATACGAAACTCCGGAAATCAATCGATCAAAGAGCTTAACGTGGAAAATATAAGAGTGTGGTTGTAGCAGAGTTTAAAAGGGAAAAAGAGGAAAAAGGAAAAATGAGGATTGAAAAATTAGTACAAACGAAATGAAAAAACTCCATCGTGGCCCATTGTCGTAAGTGGGCGTAGCTATGCAATTAATCAATCCAGCAGGAGCCGAGAAAAGCTGTAGATACAGACAGGTGGAATACCAATGGCATTTAAAATGACTCCATCGGCTAGAAATGGAAGGGGTGAGATTAATTAAATGAGACCGCGGGCAAGGTTGAGGTAGAGGAGCCCGAGGGCAGCGGATGTCGATGTTATGTGGTGTGTGCATTTCAACCTATGAACGAGTTAATAATAAACACAAAAGGAAGTAGGGTAGACGGTTTAAACATACCACAGCATAAAGCTTTCATGACCTTCTGTACAAAGGTTGGTTCCGGGTCTTGCGCGGGTCGCATTTGTGTCGAGTGCTGAGTATTCATGCCATGGGTACCGGGAGTGGGAATGCGGCCCGGGAGATGGGCATTGGAGTGTTGAAATTGAGCCTGAGTCGACGCAGCCGGTGTTGTCTCAAGACCCCCCGCCACTCCGTTTTGACGTTTGACTTGCGGCCCGCCGGAGGCGCTTTGCCGCTCGCGCGCTTTCCCCACTCCCTGTTTCGCGGGAGATGGGGGCGGGGGTTGCGCGGCGTTTAAACGGTCAGCTGTTACACCTGGTCTATGTGGGCCCCTAGGCGCTGGTACTCCATGAAGGTCACGGGCTGATGTGTTTGGAGCGTTGGTCGCATGGAGGTGATGTTGGGGAGGATACTGCTTGGCTGCTTCCCAGCCCCTTCCGCCATTTAATTTCATCCAGTCATACTCGCCGTCTTCTACCTCTCCGGTGTTCTTCAATGCCTGGGTGAAGAGGTCGCGCAGGTAATCATAATCAGGGGTATCTTCGAATCCCAGATTTCGGACGTAGGTCAAATATTTATTAAATTCCTCTGTTGAAGCTGTTGTCAGCATTGGCCACTTCCCACCAAAGAACACAATGTTAAGATGGTATATATATATTACGTACCAGGGTATCCATCACACAGATCTTTCACTGCGGTAGTCTGTTTCTTCTCGCCAATCTTTTCGTATTTTTGTTTGTTGGTAGCGGCTTTTAGGCCCTGCCACGGCAAACCACCCCTTAGGAAGTACATGAAAACATGGCCTAGGGCTTCAAGATCATCACGTCGTGACTGCTCTCGGCCGAGATGGGTGTTGATACTCATGTATCTTGCAGTACCCGAGAGTGACTTGCGTTCCCGGTAAGGAATATGTTGCTTGGTCTTGGGGTCTCTATATTGCTTCGCCATTCCGAAATCAACAACGTGGATGACGTTTGCCGCTTTGGAATTTGGTCTACCAATGAGGAAGTTGTCTGGTTTTATGTCTCTATAGATCAAGTTCTTTTCGTGTATCGTCTGCACCCTTGAAAGCTAAACGAGACGGGAAGAGTCAGTAGACGCCTCAGTGGTAAAGTAATGCAGTACGTACCATTTGTTTGGCCACCATAACCACTGTCTTTATCGAAAACCTTCGATTGCAGTGATCGAAGAGATCCTCTAAGCTCGGTCCTAGGAGGTCGATAACAAGGATATTGTGAAGGCCCTCCTGGCCAAAGTAGTAGACATTAGGTATGCCAGCTATTCAGGTGATAGATAGAATCAGTAAAAGACGGCCATTTCCGAAACTGTGTATTCAATTTTGATCCACTTACGGCACCCAACAAGGACTTTGTACGTTCTATACTCATCTCGAAGCTGTGGAGCATCGCTTTTCCGAGGTTCCTGCAACCAAAATTCATTAGCACATGCTTCGGTTGAATATTGCATCCCACAAAACAATGGCGAGTATAATGATAATAGTTCAATCAAAAAAAAAAAAAAAAAAAAAAAAAAAAAAAAAATCTCACATACAAACTTGATAGCAACCTGTTGGCTGTTCAGCAGGTTGGTGCCTTCGAAGATCACACCGAACGAGCCCTCGCCGATTTTTTTGCCCACACGGTAGTGGACACCGACGACATTTGACGAAGAGGTCATCACGACTTGCTGTGACGACCGACAGGGCCTTGGGGCACAAATCGAGAAGGGGTTGTGTGTGAAGACAATATGGCGGTGGGAAAGGTTGGGTTGGGGATTGTTGAAAGGGCGGCTGCGGAGAGGTGGACGTTAATGGGCGCTAGACCGTGACGGGCTTGGCATGGGTGCTGAGGGTCAGTAGCAGGCGTTAGTCTACTAGGCCAAAAAATGAAATTGGACAGAAAATTTCGGAAACCACACGCCCAGAATAAGAAGAATTATAATTATTCAAGGGGACATATATTGCTTACACAGTCTCGTCAATAATAGGTCTTCGTAGGAGCAGTGATAGTTGTAGCAGTAGTAGTGGTAGTAGCAGTACGCTGTAGTAGCTGTAAGCAGCAGCGGAGGGCTCTCCCGAGGCTGGGTAACAGGACCAACACGCCCCTAAAGCGGATGGCGCCTCGACTCGATCAAACTCAACACCCTTCTAGTAGGACGGAATAAAAGAGAGCACAGAAGCTTAAATCGGATAAGCCCCTTGTTTGGTGATATATGCCCGCTTGTTGTGTGGTTGGCGGCGGGAGGGAAAGAAGGAGGTAGGAGGTAGAGCCGAAGGATCTGGGTCGAACAAGGACGACAGCAGGATTATGGGAAGGGCGAATTAAGGAGAGAGACAAAGGAGAGGCAAGGTGCACAGGAAGGGCGATAGAACGCACTTCTGCTGAGAATCGAAGTTGAATCTCGAAAACGAGGGAGGGAAGAGAGGGAGGTAGGAAAACGGGGAGAGGGAGACAAGAAAAGAGATGAAGAAGAGCGCTGGGGGAGGGAGTCGGGAGCGGGTTGCAGCGGCCAGAACGGGTCTAGCGGTAAATACTCGTACCGCGGACGAAAGCCGGTATCAATACCACCCTGTTGACCCGTGTGGTTGGCTGGCGCTGCTCTTGGCGTGTGGCTCAGTGACCACCCAGGACGCCTGATTACACAGCGTGACCGTCCAGCGCTGTCTCGGCCATTTCATGCCTATTATTATTTTACGGAGTATAAGCATAGTACGGATTAGCAGCTTATATTTTCCTACTCCGTAAATGATAACCACAATACCACAGGGATGGGATTTCCTCTCTCTGTCTCTCTCTAGGTTGAACGGGCGTCATGATGGGACTAGACGCGGTGCCAGTGCAGGGGAGACAACACCTCATATGCACTCTGCTCTCCTCAGCACCAGCTCAGCGCCCACCCAAGTGCATTGGAACTGATTGCCAGTGATTGGGGAGAACTCCTCCTACCTAGGTATTCTATCCTATCCTATCCCGGTCATGCCATGTCTTGAAGCAGCATCCGGGACTTTTTAAGATTGCTGTTTAATTCCTGCCCTGAAAACAGCCTGCCTAGGTGCGAACTACGAACTATGGATCCCACAATCAATCCATCACGTCACCACTCTCAGATCCCTTAGTTCTTGACTGACTGTATCTAACAACTCAGCGATTGGATATGAGTGACCCCAGAGAGCAGAGTAGCAAACTCTGAAATGTCAAGAAATCTCCATATGGAGTATATCATAGATCCATCCATACCCACGATCATCTCTCCACCCACACAGATCTCCATGACGTTCCCGGTTTTTCCTCTTTACCTTATCATTATTATTATGTTTATTACTATTTACCCCCATCTCCATTCTCCCCTCTTGGCAGCTTCTGATTGGCAGCGACCTCATCGAATCACGGGGACTTGCTACTACTGTGCTATCTAAATCGATGAACTGTGTTCTGCACTACTTGTGATAGGCAGCCCCAACCTGCTTTTGCTGTGACGGACTAGACAAGTTTGAATGTGTGTAAAGAACATGTGCATTATACACGGAGCCACATCAGCTCAACGACTCAACTGGAATGAAGTCAAGAGATATGCGATCGGGGTTTCGTCATGAAACTCCAGCCATTGCTCTTTTTTCCTGTCAATGTATCTATAAATCCACCCGTACCTGGATTTGGAGGTTGGTTTGACAATGGGGTGTGAAAACAAACTATCAAATATTCTGACCATTCACCATCAGTGGACGGAGTACTCCGTACAGTATTTCCATTTCCTCTCTTAACCAGAGTTTTTTAAGAGGCTAATGCCTGTTGCATCTGAACAAACCAGCTACAGTTTATAAAGCTAGAGCCTACTGCGTAAGTCTCAGGCTGCTCTGGAATCAAAGATCCTTGAATGGTAACAGTATTACAGCTCAAACATGATACATAGAGTTATTACAACGGGAACCTAACCACTCCCCGCTGTCAATGCCTTTGGTCCTTCAGACTCGGGTACGGTACGGGAGGACATAATAGGGACCATCACACATACCTCCGCCCCCCACCAAAAAAAAAAAAAAAAAAAAAACACCAACTACCATTTCCCTCTCCGAATTGTGATGGTTGGTTTAAACTTTCGTGCTTCCTGTGCCTGGTTCCTAGAACACAGATAAGTATGTAATCTGGTAATTTGGCTTTTGGGGAAAATTCTTTGGAAGTGGGCTTTGTTTTGGAACATTCACATATTAGAGAGGCTTGTCATTTTGACTCTTCAGTATGGAGAGTGTGTTGGGGGGGAGTTATGTTGATTTTAGGGGCTAGTACTATATAGCTCCTTTGTTATTTACTATGAGGATATGCATATAGGGTGGTGATGAAGAGGTCAGAAAATAAATCAGCGTCATCGAGTAGATGTAAATAGCTATATGAAGTTGGAGATTTAGATGTACAGAGCGATTACGATCAGGGCAACAACAGTGGTCTAGCAGAAGTAGGGACTAATCTGAGAAGCAAATAGAATGAGGGTATATATATCTGCACACACACAACACACACAGGTTGTCATGTGATATTTGTAAAGGTAAATGGTGTGAGAAAGCCAGATATATATATCTATATCCATGGATAGGTGATAGAGATGAATGAAGGGGTGAATGAATCAGAAACTCAGGATATCGTACAGCGTCTGCGTCTCAAGAAAGACAACCACATCATAATCATGATCGTAAGGAAGGAAATCCGTCGTCCGCCATTACCCTAAATAGCACAAGTCACGTTGGACATGAAGACCAGCTCAAAGTGCATCAAGAGTGGAATATGGCTAGCCTGTACTCTGTAGAATGCATGAACTTAAAATTGACAAGGGATGATGAACCCCTCAAAAAATAGCATACTTGACAAGAGAAGACCAAAAGAAAAAAAAAATTCTACACACCCCCTCCCTTCCCAACACCGCCAAAGTTCCTGAATAGTCCTCACTCAAATCTCCTCAGCTTCACTCCCTAACTCCTCCCTGACAAGATCTCTACCCTCCTCAGGATCATAAGCACCCTGCCCGTCAGCATCCTCATCCTCCTCGTCACTACTAGACCCGCTCCCCTCACTTTCACCCTCGCTACCAGGATCATAGTCCTCCTCCTCCTCCTCTTCTCGATCCTCCATCTCCCTCTGCGCCTTCATCAATTCAGACTCCTCCTCCTCCTCGCCCTGCCCAGCATAATTACCAGCTCCAGCACCCACAGCACCATCAGCGCCGTCATCCCCGCTCTTCACGCCGTTGATGTTAAGTCTCTTAGCCCGACGCGCCTCAGCCAAGCTGGCATCTTGCAGCCCGTGCTTTTTGATATAGGCGTCAATGCCCGGGTGGTTCGACTGGTCGATCATGGAGAGCTCGAACTCCTGCACCTCGTCTGGATTTAAGGGGGAGCGGGCGGCGATGTTGAGGTTGAAGGTCCGCTGGAGCACAGAGGTGTAGGATATGGAGTCAATGTTTTCGAGGGAGAAGAAGATGAGGGGCTTTTTGAAGCCGAAGAAGATGCCCGTCGAGAGGAAGAAGAGGAATCCTGTTGGGAGTGAAAACACAGTTGTTAGTATAATATTAGCATTCGTAAAGGCGCCCCCTTTATTCAAGGTTTACATTGTGTATATAGGCATATCGCAGTGAGGGAGTGAGTAGGTTGAACAAATGAAGCATATATTTGACTCACCTTCCTTGCTCCCCCGGAACGCTTTGACATGATACGCCTTATCCCCTTTCCGATGGGCTTCAGGGGTCGGGCTCACAAATTCTTTCTCACTCGGGCAAATCACTTTCGTATGCCGTAGATTATCATCAAGCATTCGCTTCAGATAGCTTTCATATGTCTCCGCAAGATTTGCGCTCTCCATGGCTGGTGTGCCTGAGCCTAGGAATGCGGTTCGTGGCGGGCCATCCGGAATGGTCCAGACAATTGGCTCGAATGCAATTTGGTCATCGGGGACAGTCGTGATGCCATCCCCGTACTCGGGAAGTATACAGAAATTAAACTGCCGTTGAGTTTTCTCTGGGACAGGTAGGCAGAGGATATGCTCTATGCAAGGAGTTGTTCCGACGGCGTTAGTCAAAGGACCTTGGAGTTGTACGAAAGGGAGAAAAAAGAAATTAAAGATAGAACAAATAAAACAAGCCAAACTCACGAATCTTCGACATCGGAATCCCAAACTCCACCTCATTCGACGCCTGATTCCGCGCCCTCAGATATCCATCCTTCCCACCAGCAACAGAGGGCGCCAACCGCGTCAATTCCAACCGCAACTTCTTGCGCTGCGGAATAGCAAACGATAGGTCCTGTAAATAGAACTGTAGCTCAGTATCAGCCGTTAGGCCCGCTAACAGCGCTGCATCGTTCGTAGAACCAGCTCCCGCTCCCGCCCCTACTCCTACACCTCCATCGATGAGTTTGCGTTTCTTTGCCGCCGGGCCTTCTCCCGCTGCAACTCGTAGTTGGGAAGATGCGGATGACCCGCCACCTAGTCCGCTGCGGAGCGTGGAGGTATATTTTGCGATGTCTTCGAAGAGGCTGGTGTATTCGGGGGTGGAGGCTGGAGGTTTAATTTTATAGTGTTAGTTTATTGTATAGCCAAAAGAAAAAGGCAATTGAAGTGACTGGTAAGGAAGGGATTTGATCAATTTTTCCCCTATTTTTTCTTTCTTTTTCTGGTTTTTGACTGATGTGCAATTTTTTTGAAATGTTTAGATGGATCGGAGGTGTGACTTTACCAATCGCGGAATAGACGCGTTTGCGGAGCGGTGCGTTATCCTCGAAGGCCTTGTCGATGACAGCGTTATTGATGGTACTCGAGGACATGTCTATGTTGTGGTAAGTAAGTATTTCGAGAAATTAAGCGGGTGGGTGGTTGTTGTTTGACCTCCAGGGCTTATTGAGCGTGGAGGATGGCAGAGGGGCGGTTAAAAAGTCCGAGTGGGAAGGTGACGGGAAATCGTAAGCCAGGATGGGGAACAATAGAGGGAAAGGCTGGGCAGTTTCTTCTCCACGGTGTTAATACCCCGTGTTACTAAGAACAATGTATATATTCGTAAGGACTTCTATTTCTTAAACGGCTCACCAAGAGATACAATTAACAGATAAAGTGAACTAGATTTATCCTAATAATATCATACAACAGAGAGTCTTGTATTTTACAGGCGGGTTAAAACAGGTGCATCCAGAACAATGACAAGTGTGACCCTTCCTTTAGAAAACGCCCTTTCAACCTCCCCACAAGCTACGGAACTAAGAAAATTATAAAACCCGGCCCTCTCCGCGCCCCTAAGCGGGCACCTTTGACGCAGGCTTGCCCTGGCTCTGCTTCTTGGCAAGGAACTGCTCGATATATGAAGCGGTATCCTGAGGAACAACATAGTTTCCATTCTCATCTTTCTGCTGCTCCCGTTCCATTGCTCTCTTCTGGGCCTTCTGGGCCATAAATGCCGTCTTCGGCGTGACCCAGGGCGTGTTCCGCCGCTTCTCCATTTTCCTATCCTCCTCCTCCTTCGCCGCAACCCACTCGGGATCGTGCCGAGTGCGGAACTTCGAGAACTTATTCCTCAGCTCATCGATGATGGTGGCAGGGAATGGGTAGGCGTTGAGGGAAGGTATATGTGTGCGATCCTCGACCTCGATTCGCAGGGTATCGGCCGGTTCGTCGACGTGGGTTGGGGCGGCTGGCTGGGGCCAGGGGATTTCTACATCAAGGTCCGAGATGTATCGAGTGTGCTTGGGTGTATCTACGCCGTAAGGATGGTCCATGTAAGGTTCTCCGCCATACATGTGTTTAACCACGACGTCTTCCACCTTGCCCGTTTCCGAGTTGTGGAGGGGAACTACGAGCCGGACGTCTTCGAAGGGAACAGGTAGAGGGATTGGCCGGTATGGACGTTTGTCGGGCTCATTTGCTAAGATAAAATCGGGATAGCGTACGTCAACCTGATTTTATATTTTCGGTCAATGAGCATGTGCGTCCCTTTTCGTTTTCTCACGCCCGCAACCTGCACTGCACACACGCCGTCCGGGTTAGGATTTAACTCACGCTGTTGACACCGCTGACGCTGAGTGTTCCAGATTCAGCATCCACACTGAAGACCTTGCCAATCTTCCCCCGATCCGGCCCCTTTAACACGACCACCCGATCTCCCGCCGCGAAATTGACAAGCTTCGTCCTATCCTCCCGGGGAAGCGCCGGGGGCCGAGTGCGCTCTGGTGTTAAGGTACCATATGCCCCCTCAAGATCCGCCGCATCTCGCTTCGGCGCCAACGGGCCCTTTAGCCAGTCTTCCCGTCGGGTTTTTCGCTCTGCTTTGATCTGGTCGATAATGATCCGCTCGTACCGTTGTCGCTCTTGGAAATATTTTCTGATTTCGTCGCGCCTGTCTCGCTCTGCTTGGATCCTGGCCCTTCGTTTAGCCTGGTTGGCGGCAAGGGCTGCCCGCCTGATGACTTTCTGCATAGCTGTTAAAAAACAATGGCAATCAATGAAGGATCTAGGGCGGGTGCTGTTCGAGAGCGCACGACGACTGGTAGGTTCCCTCACGTTGGTTTCGAGGCGTTACTTGATAGGAATTTTAAATATATTACATAAGCACCAAATGTCTTGGCGATAGGATAGTTATCTCTGCATCGAAGATTTTCGGCGCCATGAATAAGTATGTATTCAACAATCATAAATATTCACACTGATGAAGAAGCGCTCCACTTATGCTCAGGCAGTAACCTTGAATAAATCATTATATGTGCATTGTGTGTGTGTGTGTTTTATTAACCTTCCCAGCATCTACAGGCCTTTTAACTTGCTTGTCAATAGCACACAAGCTACAGAACTCATTAGAAGCAGCTGCAAGGTAAGTCATTCATAAGAATGAGCAATAAATGAATTCAACCGTAATTGTACGGAGTAGGTATGGATGTATCTTTAAATTATATTGAAGATGCTTTCTTGAGCTCAGCACTGTTTCCGTACTTAGAAGACAGCATGAAAGAAATCTTTAGGTGATATCTATGTCAGCAATTCACGAGTGTCAAAATCTAAACGTTCTGGTTCTCGTCCCCGGTGGCCTTGGTGGCATTGTTTATTGGCATTGGTAGGTGGAGCATTATATCTTTGCAAAGATCAAGGGAGTCATCTTCGCGTTCTTAGGCTTGATTTCGCCGTCTTTGGCTGGTTATAGGGGTTTCTTCACGGTTGGTATTTGATTCTTTTGCTGACGGGAATCTGGTTCTTTTCTGGAGGATATCAGGTTTTGAGGTATTTGAATGAATGATGAAAAGAAGAGGTCTTTAATGAAAGATTATTACATGATATAACCCTTTTCAGATATGCAAGGGCTTCCTAACCTGTAAGAGAGGTTGTAGGGGTTCGTTGTTATGATCGAACTAACTAGCTAGCGGTAGCTAATGTAATGTACGTGTACATAGCCTGGCGGGTTGATTCACTGAACCACAGGTACTCCGAACAGTGCTAATAACTACGGAGTAGAGGAAATAACAACAGACATATCTCCCAACGGGCCTGGAGCGCGATATGAAAGAATAAGTTCTCAGAGCTGGAGAATTAAAAGTGGATAGCAAGCCGGCTCTCGTTCCAAGGTTCAGCCGGGCAGCACCCTTTTAATAATATGGAAAGTTCAAGTTTGAATATGACTGGGTGAAGAACAGAGCAAGATCTGAGACAGCGGATGGCTACAGCAGGGTGATGGCAGCTGGCCCAGGGGTGCACGGCTGTATCAGGAGAAAAATGCCAGATTCTTCCCCCCCAATCCTCATGTTGTACAGAGTAAATAGCCCGTCTTTCCTCTGAATAGACAGAGCTTGATCATCCCTGCAAAATGTCATCCATGGAAGGATGGTAGTTAATTCGAGCTTCACTTGTGAGGTACCTTGCATGCTCAGTAGTGGCCACTGGCCAGTGACCAGGGAGACGACGAAGGCGAGGGAAGGATACTGAGGATTGAATGAAGACCAAAGTTCGGCGGGAGAAAAAAGCTTTGGGGTGGTGTGGAGTAACTAGAGCAGGTCCACCGTAGCTGTTTCAAATGCAACATCTTGGAAATCATCGTGGGAAAAACTGCCTTGTCAACGACGGTTGTGACTCAAAGGGGAATGGCGGCGGAATTTCGCTTGTCAAGCCCCGCCTGATCTGTCGTGGTGTGGCGCGTGGACGTGTGGCTGTGCCGACACGGAGTTATTCAAGTCTGCCTTGATGCTGTAAAGTAAATTCTTGTACTCCGTAGAGTAAAGATACCGAGGTCCTGTACATGTACTGTACATGATATTGATGTATTTTTGATTTTTGATAGATTATATGTCTGAACGAACATCATGGGGTCCCGGGAGAGAGCTCCGTAGCCAACAGAGTTTGGACAGAATAATGAACTGCCTTTTGGTCACTGGGCCTAGGTCCTCGGGCAGCCCCAACCCTTTTTTAGGTGCTGTATGTACTGTACGTGGAAGAAAGAGGCCTTCCGCGGACATGGATATATTTGAAACGCACCGCCACAGATGGCCATCCGGTTTGAACGAGACACACTCTCTCTGGATATTTTATGCGACGGGGACGGTTTACCTGAATGGGTAGAAGTTTGGACCTGCCATACGTTGTCAATGAAATATTAATAAGAAAACCATCGACGTGAAGAATCAGATATCTGGCTCTTGGGCAGGAAGATAAAAGTGAAGGTCAAATGCAGATAAGCAAAGCTCAAAACCAAGCAAATGGTTTGGTAGGAATCAACGGAGCTAGGTAATAGCAAAATATGCGCTTCCACCGGCGAGCTGCAGATCTTGATGCAAGAACTCGCCAACTTGATAGTCGTGGTTGGGCCATGATAGGATTGAGCTACCAGTGGCGGATGCGCACAAGGACGGGGCACGTCGAAACAGCTCACTTAGACATCACAGGACAGCAACTAAGGAGCAGCAAATGCAAGCATTTCTCCTCATTTTCCCCCCCTCTTTCTGTATTTTCATTTTATTTTATTTTTCTTGCTGCTGGGCTTTTGCCTAGGCAAATGCTCGTTCCATGTCAATCACCAACATTTAGACAAGGCAGCGAATTCGAAGATGCACGTTTCTATACTGCATTTAGGACTGGTGGACTGTCGGGGGTGGAATGAGGGCTTTGCGTGTGAACAATAGTCAAAACTAATGTGCTTTAGATTTATTATACATCTTTTCTGCTTTGCTGGAGGCTCCATATTTTGGGTTTTGTTCTGACAACCTTGGATTGGGCCCGAGAGGGAAGGAGTTAATTCTCCGAGGTAGCGGCATTCACGCGCTGACTTGCAACAAAGCGCTGACTGGAGCAGTCTGATGGCATTTTATGTACATGTACATACACAGCACAGTGCAATAATAAAGGTAGCTATTGTGATGCTTGATGATGAGTATTATTTATCAAAACATGAGTGTGTATGTAGTAAGCATGCCAGCGATTATCTGTATCGAACGAGACCTGTGTATATATTACGGGTATGGTAACCTATTGTATGTTACTACGCCCAAGGGTGGTCCGGCGGTGACACCCGCTGAGTCAGCGGGGTCTTGGCAGTGCCAAGCCCCAGCCCAAGCCGCCAGCGCCGCCAAACGAGATAAACCGCTTGTGCTTCCGCCTGCTGCTCGTCTCCAACCTCCAACCTCATCCCCATCCTCGTCTTCATCCCCCCATCCCATCCCCCATCATCCACACCCTTTCTCCACGCATCTTGCTTTCCCTCTGCCCATCGTCCATCTTTCTTTATTCATCTCTCCATCCCTTAAGCGGCTATCTCGTTTGCTGCTAGGCTTGTCTCTGGCTTCTTGTCTGCTACTCTCACTTCTTCCTCCTTTTGTTTGAGGCTCCCTGCTCGCCTCTCCGACTCTCATCTTGTTAGGTATGGTCTTTCGTTCTTTTCTCCAACCTCCAAACAACATCATGAACTCCAGAAACTGCAATGACGACGGCAGCAACACTAGGAGCAAGAGCAGTAGCAGCAGTAACTCCCCTTCTAGCAGCCACTACCAGTCTGCCACCTCTACAAACCTTTTCATATATTCCTTGCTTTCTTACGCTGCTGGTGGTATTGCTGTCGCCAAATTATTGCTACTCTGGCTGTCTGTTACTTTTTCTTGAGTTTGATGACTGATCTATCCCTAGTGTGCTACCAAAATGGCTGAGATCCGCCGCAAACTTGTCATCGTTGGTGATGGTGCATGTGGAAAGACATGTCTACTGATGTAAGGCTCTTCTTTAACTGGTCTATGGGACTGATTCTGTTTGTCTTTCTATCTGAAAAGTACTAATATATGACTTGATTTTTTACAGTGTTTTCTCCAAGGGCACCTTCCCTGAGGTACATACTTGCAATGCACAGCATTTTATGCTAGACTCGGAGTAATCCCTGGCCGTGTGATGAAATTTATATATTTATAGATATTCACAGATCAAAGACATGAATAGTCAAGCTGATGTTTCTCTCACTCAAGGTCTATGTCCCAACTGTTTTCGAGAACTACGTGGCCGATGTTGAGGTCGACGGAAAACATGTCGAGTTGGCACTTTGGGATACGGCTGGCCAGGAAGATTATGACCGCCTCAGACCCCTCTCGTACCCTGATTCCCACGTTATCCTGATTTGCTTCGCTATTGATTCCCCTGATTCGCTTGACAACGTCCAAGAAAAGGTAGAGGACCTAAAAACGTGTTGACTTCGATTTTCGAACGTATGTTAACCATGTCTACAGTGGATTTCTGAGGTTCTGCACTTCTGCCAAGGCCACCCAATTATCCTCGTTGGCTGCAAGAAGGATCTGCGTCACGACCCCAGAACCATTGCGGAGCTGACCAAGACGTCCCAGAAACCCGTCACCCCAGAACAGGTATGGCACAACGACCGCCTCCTTCGTTAGCTGAAGTTGTTGAAATCACTGGTGCTAATATCTTACAGGGTGAGGAGGTCCGCAAGAAAATTGGCGCTTACAAGTACCTGGAATGCTCTGCCCGGACAAACGATGGTGTTCGTGAGGTGTTCGAGTCCGCTACCCGTGCAGCACTTTTGGCAAAGAAGGAGAAAAGATCGAAATGCAGAATCTTGTAAATTTCTTTCTTATGTTTCCAGCCCAGCCATATCGATCTGGGGTCTCAACGGCTAAGCCTTCTGGTAACTGGGACAACGATATCTGGACAGATTCTTTCCATGGCTCGCGGTGTCTGTCGTTGTGTTGAGATGGTGTGGATTGTCTGAACCATCTGCATGGGTACTCTTAATATGGATCATCTGGCTATGCAATTGGTCGGCTTGATATTTTCATTTCCGGAGTCTATCTAGGGAGCCCTTTTTAATAGCCTCAAAGAGGCTAGTCCCAACTCTCGAATTTGGCCAATCGATGCATATATCGCTTGTTCACCTATTTCCTGTGAGATTTTGAGCAACCTCCTTTCAGAAGAAAATCCGAGAAAGGTCGACAACAATAAACAAGAAAAAAAAAAAGACAAAATTTCCTTCAACTCTATTTCTACTTCTTTCTCCGGCCATCCACGAGTGCCTTATCCCATGTCCCACTCTGTTTTATATCGATCGAAACCAACCGAGAGAATGAAGCACTGGGGGAATCTAATATCTAGTGTACCAGATCATATTCCCCTTTTTGGCTGTGGGCTATGCGTTGTTTTCAGCTTGACTCTTTCGTTTTAAATTTTCCTTGACTAAGATCTTATTTTACTTTACTGGCTTACCTGATTTTTTATCTTTATTTTTTTTATTTTTTATTTTTATTTTTTTTGCGTTTGCGTTTTTTTTCGTCAAAATAAGAGCGTTGTGATCGTTACCAAATATTCTGGGCCTCTGTATTCCTCTCCTTGCTCGGCTAACTATTCACACAAATATACCGCACCGCCCAAGAGCTAACGTCCCCCTTCGAACCATATACAATACTTAGTTTTAGAGAGGAAACGGTAGTCCCCAGCCCCCGTGCTCCGCTTGAACGACCCCAACATTTCCATATATTTTTGTTTTCCGTTTCCCCCATTTATTTTTATCCCCTGAATTCGGTTTATTTCTTACACCCTTTCCTAAATCCCCGGATTTTTGCTTGCCTACTATATCTTTATTGCTCTAGCCCCCTTTTTATATTATTTGATTTGACTAAACTTCCCTTGGTGCCTATTTTTTGCTCTATGGGTTTTCCCTGTTGTCCTTTCTCCCCTCAAGTTTTGTTTCGATTGCTTGTTCTCTGTTGTCAGTCACTCTTGCTTCAAGTCTCAAATCTCGGAGAAGCCCTTATCCTGCCTGTCCCAGTGCCAACCCTCGTTGCGGTGCCCATGCCTCCTCCACCCCGTCGTCTCCATGTCTAGCCTGGCGGTATAATAATCTCTTGAAATTCAGGCGTATACAATCAGAAATATTTCGTTTTGCTCAATTAGAGAACCTTTTCCTGCTTCTTCTTAATCTCTCTCTCCATGTCTTGTCGGGATGCAGCTTCCCCCTATTTCTTCGGGCTATCGCGTTTGCATGCATCGGATCCATATAACTACATGGTGTAGAGTAGATGGCGTAGCAAGCAGGTCGAATACCTCCTGTTCGTAATATACATACAAACATGCGAGCTCGTCGGTTATTGTAGTGTAATTTCTTTCAAATATTTTAGTTTCCCTTTCCCTTCACCCTAAATCTGATGTGGACCTGAAAGACGCCGCGAGACATTCGGTTTATTTTGAATGAAGGATGAAGCTTTGCGATTATTTGTTGTTTACCCTGCTATGGTGTCCATCCTTGTCCGGGACAGTGGTCGGGCTTGTCGGGGTTATCGGGGTTCATCTGTGCTAATAATCGCTAGTAAGGAGGCGTGGGTGGAATCTATGTTTGTTTGTTTGTTTGGAGTTTATTTTTTGTTTCCATTTTTATTTTTACTTATTTTTACTTATTCCCCTTTGCTTTTTATTCTCTGGTGCTTATTTAGCCCACCCATTTCCAGTTTGCTGTTGAATCAGGGGGGAGAAGAAATATCTATTCAGTACCTAGTACATGAACATACATCACAGGCATGCGCAGTAACGCAGCACCAAATAATAATAATAAAAAGCCAGAATAAAAAGCCAGCCGATATTCATCAGCGTCGTCGTCACCCGTCTATCGACGGTACGCCCCTAGAACATGCCGCAGTAACTAATAAGTAGTTACCGTTGGTGTTGATGTATCTATGTGTACGTAGGATTTACACAGCAGCTTACTATAACTAACTACATACTAACAACTCTTTTCTTCAGTTTTTCCTGCGTTAAGTAAGACATTGCATGCATGCAGAAGAATGGTTGGGCTGGACTGGTGGAGACGGAACGACCTGACTTACGAATGCGCCCTATTCGACGCGGCGTACGTACTCCCCTGAAATCCTCCGATGGTTAGACACTATTCTTCGTAAGGGTGGATCTGGATGTTGCTGTTTACACAGTAGGCTTGGAAGTGGAAGCGGATCGGGAGAGGAATGCGACCTGATGAGTACCTGTTATTCATCATTGGCGGATTACGTACAGTCTAACTCCCTACACCGCTGTACTCAAGGTACCTGACGTACTACTACTGTACGAACGTGGACATACGGCTGAATGTCTAGATCTACGCGTAGCGTGCGTCTTTTTAAATTCGTGGGACAGGCTGCCCGGCCGATGCGTGCTATGTAGATACCTACCTATAGTAGGTTGATAGACATGGGGGAACAGTGCGAACGGTATTGTTAAACTAGAATGATGCTTTCACGCCAATGATTCAACTACATATTTTGATTTCATGAGCCTCTCGACTACCTAAGGGCCCCTGGCAGAAGCTCTCAGACGCAATACACTCAGCAGTCGCTTTCCCCCCTCCCCTTTCGCGATGCAAAACTGATTCAGCCTTGGGCTCTTCGCCATATGTTGCACTTGCCTTCCTCTACTAGTCCGCTACCGGTTCAAATTCAACAAGGCCTGGATATACCTCCGCGCATCCAGCCCCACGCCTTCAGCCAGTTTTCCGGGGCCCAACCAGCTTCCTCGTCCATTCCCGGTACTGGACTGCGAGGCGGCTGAGGCACCGCTAATGTCGCGGAAGAATCTCGCTCCGCTGGAATGGCGGGTATGTCCTGACACAGCGCAATCGCTGGCTTTCCGGACAAGAAACGCTTCTTTTGGCGCCTTCGGAGCGGGGGTTTGCTGAAGGGTTGACGGAGTTCGTGACTGCTGTTCCCCTTCGTCTGCTTCACCTTCACCTTCTTCTCCTTCTACTTGTTTGCTAGAATGAGAGCCTACACTGGTGTCCTTAAGCCGCATCCACAATACCCACCAGCCCCGGCTTGTCCTGCACGTCCGCTCAATTTCAGACGCGCGATTACGGGTTTCGATATATGTATTTATGATTTGAGTATGGACATTGATCGTATCCTGGCGGGTCCATGGTGGTTCCGAAGATCCCGGGGATGATAACTTTATCGTTTGCACTGGCATTCCTGGCTCTGGAATGTCGGGAAGTGAAGTGTGAATAAATCGCGCTTCAGGGTCATAGATAAAATCGTAGAGAGGAGACTGTCCACTGGGCTTTTCCTTCGAATTTCGATACTGATCCCAGAGGGGAGCTCGCTGGGGTATTTTGTCCAATGACGTTGACAGTAATAGAGGCTTTTGGAGAGGGCCAATCTGGTGATGGATACTCCGGTAAAACGATGGAGATGAGAGTGAGGATGTTTTAGATTCGAAGAGGAATGTGAACATGAATGGTTGGTTCTGGATTTCCTAATTAGCTCTCGCTGATATGGGGCAAGTTTTTAGTACGAGGTTCTTACGAGATATACTACCACTTGCAGATCCTGGTATTTATCGATGGACGCCGTATCTGTGTATTTTTTTGAGTGGTTAATGTTTGAGGTTAGGCCGCCTGCAACCAAATAGTAACATACCCTCAAAATCCCCATTCGATGCGGACTCCTCCATCATTAGGGTCAATGTTCGTAAGACGGTTCTCTCTTTCTGAGATCCTTTTGCTTGCGGATTCCGTAGTTCGGTAGCCTGCGGGTCATCTTCCTCATCACTATCCTCTATCTCTGGGTCATCACGAAGTCCTATTATAAACCTCCCATTATTGTCTGTCCGTGGGAGCGGCGTGCTTTCTGGTTCAGTAGAGCTTGCCACTGACAAAGAATCGGCCTCTCCTGCAGCTGGTTGAGGGCTGCCACCGAATCTCAAAAAGTTCACTCTAGGATGAGATAGAGAAAAATTGGATGGATCAGCCCAAGACGTCCCGTATCCTAGAGTCAATAATTTCATGAATTTCTCCGTACCAAATCCGGACGGATCGGCGGAGTTTTCTGTAGAGGATTTCGTGCTATCTTGTGCATTAAGGTTACTTTCTCTAGATTTCGACATTTCAGTGGCTTGTTTGATTGTTGAGTTTGGCCCTGCTAGTATGGGAGGAGGAATTCCAGGAGACAAGCTGCGTTTTGGAGTACGGCTCGGGGACTTTGGATTGGGGGCTTTGCTTTCGCCGTTTGAGGTTCCGCCCTCTGGACCTTTTCGTCGCTTGCGTCGATGGATAGATTTCGGATCACGTCTGACCCCAAATGTATCTTCACCATATCGGTATATCCACTCCATCCAGTGAGAGACTCGAGTAAGAGACTGCTTCGAAATAGCCCCGACACCTGAGAATACCACGCCATCGAATGAATGCGGAGGTGTATTACACCCTATCCACGGGTGACTTTCTGCAGCGGACCCTGCGTTTGTTGACTGCTGGCCGGGGGAATTATCTCTCTGGCCGTTGGGAGATGTGTCCCCAAAACGTGATACTACCAGGTCGACTAGGCCGTCTGTTCTTGAAACAAAATCTTCCAAAACTTCGCGTTCTCCGCTTCCCCATTCCTCTTCCCCAACACCAATTCCAAGTTCCCCTGTCGCTGCGAGTTTGATGCCATTGTAGATCTCAACCGCCGGGTTTCCATTCAAAAGAGGATTCCAATTCCATACGAATCTTAACCAAAAATATTCCAGTGCACTGCAAAATGCTGTTCTCTGCAGGCGACTGTAGAGAACACCGAGAGACGGCCCATGATGGAGGAGAAAGATGGAGTGCGCTCTCAGCAATTGCTGAAGGATGAGACGTGCAGGGGCAACTTCGCGGGACGAATATTCAACTAGCGGTTCTGGCGCATTATCTGGTCGTGATTCAGGCGATGTCAGGGGCTCTGAGGATATACGAGTATAGTCGATAGACTGCAAATTTATTAGCGACGAACAACGTCTGGGGGCGAAGGTGTACCATACCGCTAGAATCCACCAACCGGTTTCCAGCTCATGCAACACGATCCTGGACTTTTCAGTTTCGACTGTATCTACCGCTTCACCATTGGAGAAGTTCCTAGAGCGAGCTCAGTTGGTGCTGTACATTTGAATACGGGCGAGATTCGGAGGCGATACCTACTTGGCGAAGCTCACCATGCCTTGCGCCAGACCTATCTGGCGCAACTTCTCATTGTTATCGATTTTAGCACAATCGGTAGCGCCCCTCTGCGCAGCTCTCTGTTGCGTGCTTCTAGCTAGCTTTTCGTTTTCCTTTCTCGAATAGTAGAAAACAATTTGATCTCTGAGAGTTTCATCTGTAGATCCTAGGGATGGGTTGTATATCGCAAGGAAAGAGAGTTGTGCGGGGACAACCGAACTTGGCTGCTTCGGGGGCATTGACCTTCTCATCACACGCCCTCTAGCAATAACATGGCTGTATTGGCCTAGCAGTATACGCCCCGTGTTTAAAACAACGAAGCTGCTTGAATGCTGTCCTGGAGGTTAGAGGTTGCTTCTCAGGCAGATAAGGCTGGGCAACGAGTTATCATCACGTGACATGGATAGGGCTCTCCGCCGAACTAGTTAACCTCAATCTTTACATTCAGTTTCCAAACACCAGATCAACTTCCTTCATGGCCTAATGAATTATATGGTGACCTCGGGGCTATTTATTCTGCGTCGGCCATTTCTGGTTCGTACGACTCATGTTAAAGTTCGATATGCCTCCACCAAGTCATGCGACCCTCTGAGGATCCTCTTCTGCGGGTCAGATAGCTTCAGCATAGCTTCGTTGAAGGCGCTGTGCAAGGAACGCGGAAATAATCCGGAATCGATCGCCTCAATTGATGTTGTCTGCAGGCCTGGGAAGAGGGTTGGACGGGGGCTGAAAAACATTCAGGAAGGTGCTCATATGTTCCTCTCCAATAAATAGAGGAATGTTTCATTTAGCTAACTTTATATATAAAGTCCCAATTAAAGCTTCTGCGACGCACCTGTCTCTCCCTATCCACGAAATTGATACATTTACCGGCTGGAAAGTGAGGATTCCTTACTGTCTCAAAATCTATGATATTCCGATTCCCTAACCACCTTACCCGAGTAGCCTCCGCAACCACAGGGGCATCCCATAAATCTCATCGTTGCTGTATCGTTTGGTCTTTTTATACCTCCTCGAATCTTGAGCTCCGCAAAATATGGAGGTCTTAACGTCCATCCTTCTCTACTCCCAGAGTAAGTCTTAACTTTTCCATTGGCTGAGAAGATAATCTAACGGGATAAATTAGCTTTCGAGGACCGGCACCCTTACACCACACATTGTTAGCCGGAGAAACGAAAACGGGAGTTACACTGCAAACACTTGATCCAAGGGAATTCGACCATGGAGTAATTCTTGATCAAACCCCACCTCCAGGTTTTAGCATACCAGATCCAGATACATGCGATGTTCCGCGGCTGCTGGATTTGGTCTCGGACAAAGGCGCCCAAATGCTTGTAGCAGGTATTCGAAACCGAGTCTTTGTTCCCCCATTGAAAAGTGTGGGATGGTACAAACCAGATAATGAAGCTGCTCTGCGACATGCTGGGAAGATCAAGCCGGAAGATCGACATATAAATTGGAGTTCCTGGACCGCGCAAGAGATAAGTCGACGCCAACGAGTGCTCGGCCCTCTGTGGAATAATGCCGTCACTGAGGCTGGCTCTCCAGGTTCTGGAATCTACGAGACAAAGAGAATAATATTTACCAAGATGGCACTTGATGAGTCTATTGCGGGTGTTCTCGATTCCGTCAAACTGGACCCTGGCGTGATATTCGCATCGGATTCTCGGACGAATGCCAGTGAGCTGGACCGTCCCCTATACGTAACAACGTGCGACCGGAAGATTTTCCGGATAGACGAAATTAAAGTCCAAGGCCAACAATCCGCACCGGCTTATCGAGCCGCTAAGAAGGGAAAATTGTTGGATATTCAGCCTATGTCTTCTCCGTTGCCCGCTAAATTCTTTGCGGGCCTTGTATGATACTGACCTCTGTTAAGGGGTATGGAAAGGCACACAACACAACTAGGAATCATTTATTCGTTGGAATCTATGCATTGAATTCCTTCGAGTTACGCAGGGGTTGGGTGTACAATAGGTGTATGTATACTTTATATTATTGTACTACGATCTGTCTATCTGTTTGCCTACCATAAACATGGCGGCTTACGCAGTTATATTTAAACCATCTCCCATTTCATTTGCCCTCCTTTTAGTGCAATCGACATGGATCACCCAGGTATTTCTTCCCAGCAGCACATGAATTACCGGAAATAGTACCCGGAATCTATATCACAGTCAGTGGCTTTAATAAGCCAAAGACTTCGAAGATGTGGTTTAACTTACCAACTTGAATCTGTTGCCCAGTCATAGAGGTGTTTTTGGCAATTGTGATGAATATATCAGCGCAGTCATCAAGCTCAGGCTATGATATGTGGTTAGCATGTCTCCCATTAACAACTATGAAAGGTCGGCTTGTTACTTACAACGTGCTTTAAAGCAACCTTATCTATATAGTCCTGGATGGCTTCCTTGGGGAATCTCTCGCCCTGTGTCCACATTGTTAATCGAAATAGCCTAGAACTGGCATATCTCATCTAGGTTACACTCACCATTCGGTGAGGAGAAGCCCTGGGAGGACAGCATTAGTTCGGATCTTGGGCCCCTGAGATGAAGCGAGCGCTTTCATCAAATGCAACCCTATAGTCGAGATGGTTAGAACACTGGCAGCCATGTTTGGAGTGTCCATATCCGCTCACCTGCTGCCTTGGAGACGGAGTATGCCATGCTACTCCCTCCTGGAGTAATGCCCTATAACACATATCTTCAGCAGAAGTTTTTCCCTCAAACGGAAATCAACAATAATATCTAACCGCTGTGGAAGAAGTTATGATAAACACCCCGCCTTCGGGGTTAGCGCTAAACGTCGGTTCCGCCTCTCGGAAGATGTGAAGATTTGCTTTGACATTAGTTGCCCAGCACTGCCAATATCAACAAGAGTGAACAGTGAACATGGAAGATTAGCTCTTGCGTCTTTCTAACTTTCTCTCTCTCTCTCTCTCTCGTGCTTAATGTGGATAGTATGTTAGGGCCTTCAAACCATACCTTGTCCCATTCATCTTCATTCAATGCATTCAGATCGTCGAATTGGGACATTTTCGTCCACCCCTAAAAATGTCATTATTGAAGGAAAATGTTTTTACATATGGTGACGAGGAAAAGTATGTGAGAGGACGGGGGAGCCATACAGCGTTAGAGATCACGATATCTAGGCCTCCCAACTGCTCAATCGTTTGCTTGACGAGCTTGATGCAATCTGCCTGTATACCAACATCCTATATTTGGTTAGATATTTCATTCTCTGAAGTTAACACCGCTCTCATTTTCTCTCATCTTTGCAATACCTGTAAGCCCAATATAAAAAGAAAAGAAAAGAGACTTGTACATACTGCTTGGACGAGAATGACTTTGGCATTGAATTCTTTCTCCAGCTTCTCAGCAGTTTCCTTCGCGCGAGCTTCGTTTGATACATAATTCAGGGCGATATTGGAGCCTTCCGCTGCGAATTTCTCTGCCACCAGAGCTCCCAGGCCTCTATATAAAATGGAGAAAAGACAGAAAGTTAGATTTCAGTTCAATTGTTCTTTTCCCTTTCTACCATTCTTTTGGATTTCCCACCCCCTTCCCTGCAGAGTCCTGAGGAGGGGTGGGGGTGGGGGTGGGTTTGATAGCATATCACAAAACAACACTTCAAGGAGGGTAAATATATCGGACCTTGAGCCTCCAGTAATAAGGACATTTCTTCCCTTGAGAGAATATGGCATGGTTGTGTTGGATTGCATTGGATTGGATTATATAGTTGTGGTTTGATTCAAGAGGAAAAATCTTGGGAGTGCTGGGCCGCAGGGGTTAAAGACATCCAGAGCATATATATATAGTACTCTATCTTATTATTTCAGCCAAGAGAAACATCCATGTGCCCCCTCTTGGTGGTTCATAGCAAGCATCTGCTACATGTAGCAAGCAAGTATCAGGAGCCTTCATAGCATACTGAGGGGAAGCATCCTATGGAGTGGAAATTGCCCCTTGTTACTTGTCAATAGCCTCGGCCTAGCGGGAGTTTCGGAGAATGTCAGCCACCGAAAGTATACTGCAGAACTCTGAACTCCTACGTTACCTGATTTCATTTAATATTTTTGCAGGTTTTGCGCCTATACAGGTACACTATTTAGTATGGACATCTGATACACTGTTATCAGCTCACTCCTTTTCTTTGTTTTCTTTGCTTTTCTTTTTTTTTTTCAGAGATTGGCCCCTCCGGCAATATCATACTCACCCTCCGTTTCATTTCATTATTCATCCGCTACTACACCTGGGGATCATGGCTCTGAAGTCATATATCTCCTGCAGTAAATGAGCACTGTTGTTTCCATTGTCACTCCTTTTGATCCTTCGAGGTTTCCTTTCGACGCTGATGGTGGCGGCGCCATCACGAAGTAATTTCCTTACTCATTGCTGCTAGATAGAGGGCATATAGAATGAGATATCTCTTATACTGCTAAAGAGAAGAAGAACCAATCTGCCTCCCTTTTATCCACTGCTGGACCTGCGTAAAGGGCACGTTAGGCCGTAAGGAGCCATGTCCAGGAGACGAGAATATCAGATCAGGGGCTTGCATTGCATTTACTCTGGCCCGCTCTTATTCGAACTTGGTTCTGCTCTTAGTCTGAATATCTTCTTGCTGGGCGCCCGAAGCTGTAAAGCCTGTGTCTGAGTAGGCTGCGTTAGAATTAAATATAATGGAGATGTCATTTTGAAGTAGCTTGTCTGATGCTACTTGCAGTCAGTCAATCAAGAACCGCATGAGAAGCTGTGGCCATTTGTGAAATGAGCGTCCATGTCAGATTTGCTTGCTCCTGTTTACATCTCAACTTCTCAGCCCCTCAAGACTTGCTGTCATTGTTAAAAGGTGTTCATTTCACAACAAAGCTCTGAGACATCACTCACTACTTATCAATCCTTTGAACTGCACCTTAGCTGCCTTCTGGTGTCTTCTTTGACACAAAACACCAGGCGGGAGGTGGGAGGCGATGGGTTCACCTCTGCCTGAGAATAACAATGAAAGTACCCAAACTTCTCACACTGAAAGGGTCAATGCAGGAGACGAAGGTAATAATAAAAAAGATAGCTCCCAAGCTACTATCCCGTTTCAACAGCTCTTTAAGTGGAGTTGCAGATAGCTAACTTGGATCGGCAATCAAACAGCAGCAGATGAAGTACCTGGCAGTAGTAGGGATGCGAACGCTCGTCGTCGACTTCCGTTCGGGCTGCTTGGTAGACTTTTTGGCCGTCGGGAGAGACATCAGGGAAACGGTAAGCCAGGTTTGAGAGAAGTGGTACTTTGGAGGCCATATGTCGATCTTTGTTTGTTGCCCGTAATAAGAGTAAGCTAATATATGATTATCAAGGCGTCCCATCTGCTGAGCGACGCGCTGCAGAACAACTCAACCTCCAGCTGACAAAGGTTGCGAGCTTGACAGGGGTTGCTTCTTTCCAGCGCCCTATCGCAGATAGCGATGCCAACATACCTAGACGTTTTCAAGCACCCCAAGCTTCGAGAGACTACACTCGTTGCATTCGGCATTTGTCTTTATGTACCGACTCTGAAAGCGAGTACCAGGACGCCCCGCCAGAAGTAGTTGACACTGCCAACGATGAGCCAGATATTCACCCCCTGCGCATGCATCCTGTGGACAACAATGGGCAACAGAGCAGACCAGCCAGTGTTAACGACGTCGTAACCGTCGCTGAAGTGGTAGAAGAGTCTCCTGGAGAACCAGAAACTGCCTCTGTAGCCGAAGCCTCGTCGGAGCCGACCACGGACGACAACAACAACACTGGCGTTGCTGAAGGCAGCGCAAGTAATAACGGAGATACCCCACCACCCCCTGACCAAGAAGATGTAGCTGCTGATGTCTCGTCGTACTCTCACTCTGATACGTGCTCTGTTTCTGTCTATGCAGAGGACTGGTTCCCATTCCGCGAGCTGGCGCAGATATCCTGGCGCTTGGCTGACCAAACACCTGAAGATGAATCGCTGCCACCAACTCCAAAGTCCCCCTATCGCATGGGACGAGCACGCCGTTATGGATGGGTTGAGGGCCAGCCATTCTGAATGGGAGAAGGAAACTCCATTGTCTTCGATTTGTAAACCCCGAGACAGCTAGGGAGTGTTTCGAGCTATCTGAGGCCATTGCCGGGGTTGCCTGAATATGTATTTTCCCTCCTTTCTTTGTGACATTATTGTTTCTGTTCTTCCTTTTCTTCCATCCTTCCTTTCTTTCTTTTTGCCCCTCTCTTCATGTTTGCCCCTTGGCTCGAAGGATTTCGCAATGGAGGATCTCAATTCGAGAATTTCTCTCTTCACCAGTACCTCGAATTGTTAACTGGTTCCCCATAGCTTGGTCCAAGTTCGGTTCCTGAGCTTGTTCTCTGTATTCACTTACCTTTATTCCTTGTTCGTGGACAACGTAATGGCGCTTTCGGATGCAAATTTGTTAGGTAGCCGGACGCACGTTTCTTCTTTAAGGTCTGTTGGCGGATAAATTTGTGTCGTCTCTGTTTCTTTCTGCGGATTTCAGCTATCGGGTTAAATATGAATGTATCTACCTAGGTAGTCAAGTGCTTTGTAGTTGAGGGGGGATGGTTCTAAGTTGGACTGTATGTACCGCGGCAGCTATTAGGTACCCTTAGCACACGTATCAGTTCAGAACGAAATGTAATGTACTTTCTCTTTGAATTCTTATACGTATCTGGCTTCGAGGAAGGCGGGCGATGTACTTACATGGCCAGAGCTGATCCAAGTCTTAAAATTAAAATGGGAGTAAAATTATGTTGACTTGGAAGGGGTGAGGAAGAGAATTTCGAGAAAAAAACATATAGATTATGGTAAATCGCCAGAAATAATATTCACGCAGATTTTACCTTTAAACATCACAGGGGGTGATAAATTGACATAGTCATGAATAAGCCCATAATATACCCATACACATTTCAATTCACAAAAGGAAAGAAACTCTTAAAAGGAAAAAGTCGAAGCGCTCAACGATGCGTACCTCACCCCATCAATTCAGGACTGTACGAGTTTCCGAACGAACAACTCCTGTCTAATCCCATAGGGTCCTCACGCGCCTCATTGGCAGGCTAAAAAAACAAAAAAGCAATGAAGTCTCCCTCCGAATAGGATTTCAAAGACCCGTGGGCATCAGGAGATCGTATTAAAAAAGAAATACTCCAAATTATGTAAGCTTCTGCTTAATGAAGAACGATCGGAGGTGGGAAAGCTGCCAAGCGCAAGTTAATGAGAGGAGGACAAGTTGGATTAAAGTCCAGCGGACGACACGCGCGTTGGTGGCTTCGGATTGGTCGCGGAATAGGGCCTCTCGTTCCTAAGACGAGATTCAAGTCAGTATATATTGGCATCATACAGCGAATGATATAGTAGCTAGGTCACCTACCCGTTGGAAAACCTGTTCTCGGCGGATGTCCTGTAGTCTGCTATTCAGACTCTTGACTCTGTGAGCCATATCCTCCATCTTGGATTTATCTTCGCTTTCGATTTTGCTCGTTTCTCCAATGGCGATGTCAAGGGCCAATTTTACTGCAGCGGAGCCTGAGAGCCATCCTCCATTAGCGGTCTCTGGGGTGAAACAGAGCTTGTGTTGACCGGCGTCTGCGGCGGAGAAAGTGAAGCGTCCAGCATCCTTTCCGCGCTGGGATACGACGCGGTGATCATTGTCGAATGTTTCGTCGACTGTGATGGTAAGGGTGAGGCTAGGATCCGAGACGTAGGAGCCGGTTTCTGGCTGGTAGACTTCCGCTTTGTAGGTACCTGGTGAGAGAGAACGGTTAGTACACAAAGGTCCAATGACGTCCACCATCGCATCTGATGGGATACGGTATAGTTGCCACAGGGTGGAAATAAGAAAAAAACCTACCAACTACTAGAGTTCCTTGCGGCATGTCCTCGTAGAAGCATTTTTGCTGGCGTGGCTGGACAAAGAAGTAAAGCGAGTGGACGGGTGTTGATAGGGTGAGGATCGTTACAATTGCGAAAAATGACGACAACCAGGACTGCGAGCGGGAGGACGCCATGATGGAGAGTTAAGCCAAACCACAGCTAGGATTGAAGAGTCTCCCTGAGCTTTATGCGTGCGGGTTGACTTGGGTATGGCTAAGGGGGCTCTTGTTGCTTGAGGAGAACAGTTGAAGTGTCCACTTCAAGATGTCACAAGAGATGCAAACACTACAAACACAATTCCTTCATACTTCCGCTGCTAGATTCCATACATCAAGTCATCGCGCAAACCATCATCAACAACTACTACACTTCCATCGCGAATCCTCATTTTACTGCAGTGCTTCTACATAGAAGGACTTTAAGGATTTATTAGTCTCGCTTCTAAATTGCCCCTGCGCGCGACAGTTCCCTCTAGGTCGCCACCATGGCCGCCGCAGACATCCGTGATATGCTGGATCTGCCTGCAGACGGCGGCCAACCCAGACCTCATAAGAAACAGAAAGTCGTCGAAAAACGACCGGGTACGTGAGCCTTTAGCCCAGATTTGGAATGCGCTGCTAATGTCTCTCTATAGAGGGTATTACTCGAGAGCTCTTTGCTCTTTTAGGCGAACGTGCTCCTCCTATTGCCTTAAACGAGAATAAATATAAGGGACGGCGGAAATGGGTGAGCAAGCTGAAAGTGAGGCCATGGTAAGGCATATCATGATCCGGAAGTGTTTGAATAACACCGTTGCTAACGTGCGTACGTCGTATAGGGAGATGGCCCCTTTTGAAAACTCCGCTCGATCAGATGGTCTTGTTCTCCGACACTGGCAGAGAAAACGAGCCGTCGTTAATGAAGCGACTCCTGTTGAAACAGCAGGAGCGGGAGATGGGGAAGTTAAAAACGAAACTGAAGCTGCGGAAAATAAACTGGAGGATGTCTATGCATTTGCGAAGTATAATGTGAAAGCTCAAGTCCCGAAAAGATATACAGATGATCAGTACAATCGGTACCTGAAAAGCCATATCTGGAGTCGTGAGGAGACGGACTATCTTATGGATCTCGTCGAGGAATACGATTTGCGATGGATCGTCATTGCCGACAGATACGAATACCCCCCAAGCCCACCCTCGACAAACGGCGAATCCACGGCTCTTGTTAAAACAACCCGACGTCGAACGATGGAAGAGATGAAATCGCGTTACTACACTATTGCTGCAAATATGTTGGCACTTGAACATCCTCCATCTGAGATGTCTGAGGCGGAGTTCAACCTCCATGAGAAAATGATGAAGTATGACCCTGAACAAGAAAAGGCCCGTAAAGATCTGGCCACATTACAATTGAACCGATCAAAGGACGAAGTTAATGAAGAGACTTTGCTCCTTGAGGAACTCAAACGGATCGTGGCCAACGAGAAGAATTTTATCGAAGAGCGAAGAGAGCTCTACGCCAGACTTGAGGCACCTATCAGCACGAGCAATACTACGATGTACCAGTCGAGCCAAGGCCTATCGCAACTTCTCCATACGCTCCTACAAGCCGATAAGTCCAAGAAACGTCGTTCACTTATGGCGCTGGAAACTGGCACATCCAGCCCAGCAAGCCAGCCGAGTACCCAACAGAATCCCCCACAGAGTGCTCGCGAGAGTCGACCTCAGACGCCTGCTGCTCCGGCGCCAACACCGGCAACTACCAAGAAAGCAGCCAGCGCAGCAGCTCAGCAGCCAAACGTCAAATCACTCACTCCTGCCGAAGAAGCCAAATATGGCGTTACACGTCACGAGCGTCTTACGTCAGGCGTCCAGTTCCGAAACGATAGGGCACAGAAGCTCACACAGGCGAAATCTAACATCCAGTCTCAGAAACTTGCTGCAGCGCTTACTGAGCTTTCTATCCCACCCCGACTCGTCATGCCGACGGAGAAGGTGTGCAAGGAGTTTGAAAAGCTGATACATTCGGTCAATCTTCTGCTCGACGTGCGCAAGTTCGCAGAAAAAGTCGAGGGCGAGATCCGTGTGCTAGAGGCGGCCAAACAGGAACGGGAAAGGAAGGAGAAGGAGAGGCTGGAAGCGGAAGAAGCTAGCAAGACTGGTGGAGACACTGCGGGAGCAGGGCAGGGGAATGAAGGAGACAAGGAGGCCGACAAGGAGAAGCAAGGAGCAGCGGGAGGCGATGAGGGTGTCGGAGAAGATAAGAAGGCTGTTGCTGCCGCTGCCGATACTGCTGCTATCAATGGCGCCGATGCGCCAGCAACGAAAAGACACGATGAAGCTAGCGCGATCAAGAGTGAAGCAGATGACGAGTCGAAAGAAGCTGGAGCTGAGGGAGCGGCGACAGCTGGCTCGGGAAGGACACATAAACGAAGCGCGAGCGTTTTAAGCGCAGTTAGCGACAAGAGCACGAAGAGGCAAAAGAAGTAGCCTGGCGGGGAGCTATATTTTGTGTTTAACTTGGTTTTCGCGGAGTGTTTTAGGGAATTTGAAGGGGTTAGGATTACCATTAGCTAGGTGCTGTGCTATCTGGGTTTAGGTTTATATTAATTTTAGCCCTTATATTCTTCTTTAACTACATTACTTAGCTATGCTTTTCGGTGTATATTTGTCGTGAATTGACATATTCGGCACAATTAGTATAAGATTCATGCTCCATTGTCAGTGTGTTCTTCACAATGGGCGTGAAGTGGAATTGAAAAATAGTATACGCCAAGAATAAAAGTTAGGTACAAACACGCTAATCAGATTTCTCCTTAAACAAAATCTATCGATGGATGAATGGATGAAAGGTGCGATATAGGAGGGGCCAAAAATAGGGGCATACATTCCAACTCGTGTATTTATAGAAGGGCTGATATAAAAAGGAACGATACTAGAGAGGACTGAGTGTTTCTAAACCCGACATCGAACTAAAGACGCTTCCAAACACCCTAGCAAACCTCCATACCCGAATCGAATCACGAAAACTCTCGGATGTTTAGGTCTTACACAGAATAGTCATCGATGATAACTATTTCCCTCCCCATGCCTGCTCAACTAGCTTTAATAGACCATCCTTCGAGCCAACTTCATTCAAAAGTTGCTCCTCTTTGAACTCCGCAGTTGAGCTGCGGAGATCTATGCTAGTTGACGCCTGATCGTGCCTTTGTTTATCAATCGGGGCCTTCTCAGGACTTTTCTCCGATCCAGGCTCAAACGTAACCTCGCCGTCATCGGAGAATGCCCCTATACAATCCTCGTACAAACGTGACCAGATGTCTGCAGACCATGGCTCCATCGACGCGTCCATACCGCTCCCATCGAAAGTAGAGAAACCCAGCTGACCTGGTGGATGAGATCCCAGAGGGGAGGGATGCTCGACCTTGCTCCAGGGAGTCTGTTGTTCACTTACTCTCTCACTCGATTCCCGAGCGTTTAGACGCAGCTTTTGCCGCTTAGTTTCGTCTCTGAAGTCTCCAATTTGCTCAAGAACAAGTCGACCAGTTGGTCCTCCAGGGATAATTTCCAGATCTGGGTCCTTCAAATCGTCGCTTCTAGAGGTTTCTTTCCTATGTCCTGCTCGGTATCGTCTGCGGTCAAGGCTATCGGAACGATGTAACCAGTGGAACAACCCTGTACCTCTTTTAATGGCAGGCAGTGAATCAGTTTTATCGTGTGCAATCTTCGGTAACGGGAAGGGGTTTATGTTTTGGCTTGCCTTGGGCGTATCCGTGGGTACAAAGTCACGAGCCACAACATTATCGGAACGCCCAGCAGATTCGTTTCTTGCAGCCTTAGAGTGGCTTGGAAACCTAGCCCACTGAGAGAAAAGCCCTTTGTTACTCCCATTGCAATCTGATGGGATCTTTTGAGACTCTTTTGAGTTCATTTGGGATTCAAATTTCTCACAACCGAGAATGCCCCGGGCTCCCTTATCGTCCGACTTCTCGCCTCCATGTTGTCTGCCGACGGCGGTTGATTCACTGGAAGCTCGTGAAGAACATTCTAGATTTCTTTCGCTCCTTGAGAGCTTGACTAGATCACGCAGATCAGAATTGAGGGTGGGTTCTTGTTTAGTTTCCGATGATGGATTGTTTGTTTCTGAACTTGGAGATTTGCCATCATCCTCCGCGACAAAATGGAAGCCATAACCCTGGCGCTTGCCATCAGAAATCCATCCATCACTAACACTTCTCGTTCTCATGTATTGTTGGCCAGAATTGCAGTTCTGAATGACAGGATCACTAGCACTACTAGAACGTATACCATCGAAACTCTCGATGAATCTGCTCTGAGCGCGATATTTGTTGTTAGCCTGCCAACCAGAGGAGCTTTGTCTGTCAGCGCTTGACGTTCTTTGTGGGCTCGTTTTGTGAAGCAGAGGAAAGGACCCACTATGAGCTGATGCCATTCTACTAGGCACATCAGCTTCGTAGTGGGCTTTCAGTTGGGATAGCTCGACCTGGAGCACGGGTATGGGACTAAGGTCGTTTGTGCGAGCTGGATCGGACTCCCATGAGAATCTGGACAAGGATGATTCAAAAAGAGGTGCACTATCGATATTTTTACCGCTTACAGGTTTCCCTATATCTGCTGGAAAGTTTGACGAACCAGGAATAAACGGCCGTGTTAGCCTCCGGGATACGGCTTGGAGATGTGACTTGAAACCGCTCTCGAATGTGTCGAATTTACCAAATCCTGCACTATCTGCCAGTTCAAGATCTAAATTGCTGGCGGGAACATTTTTTCCAAAGCCGGGCGCGTCATCCGAAGTTGTGGACGTGGTTCCATCAAAACCTTTTGGAAGTATATCATGGCTGAGTTCTAAGGAACCTTCGGCGCTGTCAACACTTGATAAGACTCTCATAGGACTGCTGGCTACACCGGTTATACCACATGTGACACGCTCGGTAATTTGAGGGGTTTGAATGCAGTGCGCATCGCTGTCATACTCAGCATCGCTGGTAGCCGCGATATCGATGCCAGCAGCGGGATTTACATTTTGGTCACCATTTTGGAGCGTATGTCCACGTTCCTTGAATTTTGTGGAAGATTTTTTCGGCATCGTCGATTCCCTAGAGAGTTTCCTTCGAATCTTATGAGATAGCTGAATTAAACTAATCCGGCTGGCCTTGGGGTAGACTTGTTTCGTTCGATTGGCCGCGGTCCGTGGATGGTGATGGGCTTCAGGAATAATATCTGCCTCAGCGTTCCCCGCTTGGGGTGTGGAAGAACGGAAAATTGCCTCAAGGGCAAGTCTTTCCTCACTTAGATTACCCATAGCGGTGGAACTTGGTCGGGTGGGAAGATCTTGGGCTCGATCATCAGGAGGCGAGGTGCCTTGAGCAGTAGATGCTGGCCCCTTCGATCGCTGACTGCGAGGACATGGACTGAAAACCATTGTAACACGCAATATAGAGAAACTATAGCTCTTTCAAATCTAAATAGTAGTCTAAGTCAAATAAGGAGAAAGAAATGTGAGAGCCTGTCTGACTCGGACCAAACTAGGGGAGCAAAGAGTGAGCTGGGTCTGTTCAAACACTTCAGTACGAAATAAATAGCATTCCCCTTGAGTTGACACAAGGAGACTTAAAATGGCAGATAGAACAAAATAACCGCGTAAATAGCATCTGTTTAGCAGAGCATGACAGGGGAAGGAACCCAAGCATCCTCGCATATAATGGTAGGGCAGTTTCTCTTTCCAAAATAAGGAAAACTTTTGCAATAAACATTGCAAAGGAAATCAGCCGAGAAAGAACATATCGTTCTTGTCATGCTTGTCCTGATAGTGGCCAGTCCAGACTGGCACTTTCTATATCACAACTGTATATAGGTTGAGACGTGGTTAAATGTAGGAAGAGGCATTCAGCGCTGCGTGACGTCTACATGTCATCTGTCATGTATATCACCCATAGTCAACTCGATACTTGATGATATCAGGAGAGGCCTGTAATAGGTGCAAGCAAGTAGCAGTAGTATATAGTATTGATAGGATGGATGACCAGGCAAAACAAGCAGCTCGAGCTCCTTCGAAGCATGATTGTGCATGCGTTCAGGCGAAAATCTCTAGATCCGCAGGTGATTAAAGTTTGGATATATATTCAAGAGCCAAAACAATGCCTTCTGTTGCACTGTTTCCCTTGCATTAGGGGGTGTTGTTGAGATTGATGCTGGACAGGATAGATACGATACTGGAGGGTATGAATATCACATGACAGAATGCCCCGCCATGCCCGATTTCGCTCATCACGTGAGCCTACTCGATGGCGTGACCAGCTACGGATCTCAGCCAATCAGAATGCCGCGATGCCTCCACCGCCCGCCAATTGAGTTTGACTAAGCAGCGTCACCCCTCCTTTTTCGCTGCTCTTAACTGCTTTTTTTTTTCCCTTAGTTTTTCTCCCCTCCATCCTCAACCTCCCATCTCTTCACCTTCACAAACCTCTCTCCTTTTCTATCTATCTTCTCCCATCAATCCACTCTACAATTACCCTACTGTGCGTCAGGGTAACATAGACAATACTCTGTTCTGTTTCATATCCACCTCATATCTTTTTTAGGAACCAATTGCTAGAGAAACATAGTGAAAATGGTTCAATCGTAAGCACACTTTACCCTCGTCAATTGCTCACTGTATACACTTAAGTACTAACCAGAGTCTCAGCTCTGTTCTCGGTTTCCCCCGTATGGGACGTCTTCGAGACCTGAAAAAGGCCACTGAAGCATACTGGGGAGGCAAGCTCTCGCGCGAGGATCTCCTCAACGAGGGCAAGAGACTCCGTCTTGAGCACTGGCAAATCCAGAAGGCTGCCGGTGTTGATCTCATCCCCAGCAATGACTTTGCTCTCTACGACCAAGTTCTCGACCACATCCAACTCTTTGGTGTATGTTTACTTCGTCAATTCCCTTGACTTCCAGTTCCTTGAGATCGCTGACACAGAATATTCAAACAGGTAATTCCTGAGAGATACTCTAAATATGGCCTCCACCCTGTTGACGAATACTTCGCCATGGGACGAGGCTTGCAGAGACCTGCCAAGGATGGCGAACCTGCTGTCGACGTTCCCAGTTTGGTAAGACTCCATTACCCGAGCATCTCCTTCTATTCCTGGTTACTGACAAAATTCATTCCAGGAAATGGTGAAATGGTTCGACTCGAACTACCACTATGTTAAGCCTACTCTACAGGACACCCAGACTTTCACTCTTTCAAGCAATCCCAAACCGGTTGTTGAATTCCAAGAAGCTAAGGAGGCTGGGATTACGACCCGTCCAGTTCTTCTGGGTCCTGTTTCGTTCCTTGCTCTCGCCAAGGCCGACCGTGACCAGACCATCGACCCCATCTCCGTCATTGATAAACTCGTCCCTCTCTACGTTGAACTGCTGGCCCAGCTTAAGGCTGCTGGAGCTGAGGATGTTCAGATTGATGAACCTGTATTGGTGTTTGATTTGCCAGAGAAGACCAAGGCCGCTTTCAAAACCAGTTATGAGAAGTTGGGCTCCCTTGGTGACAAGGCACCTCGCTTGGTCCTTGCCACGTACTTTGGTGACATCGTCCACAACATTGACGTCCTCCCATCCCTCCAAAGCCTCCATGGAATTCATATCGACCTAGTCCGCAACCCAGAGCAACTCGACACCGTGATCAGTGCCCTCGGACCCAAGCAGATTCTATCTGCTGGTGTTGTCGATGGACGCAACATCTGGAAGACCAACTTCAAGCGAGCAATTGAGATCGTTGAGACTGCTATCCAAAAGCTTGGCAAGGAGAGAGTTCTTGTTGCCACTTCGAGCTCGCTTCTGCACACCCCCCATACCCTCGAAAGCGAGAAGAACCTTGATCCAGAGGTTCGGGATTGGTTCAGCTTCGCTGTTGAGAAGGCTACCGAGGTTGTTATTATTGCCAAGGCTGTCACTGAAGGCCCTGCTGCTGTGCGCGAGCAGCTTGAGGCTAACGCCAAATCCATCCAAGCCCGTGCTTCGTCCAAGCGGACCAATGACTCCAAGGTCAAGGAGAGACAGGATGCTGTTACTCCCGAGATGCACGACCGCAAGTCCCCATTCCCAACAAGAATTAGCCAACAACAGACAAAGCTCAACTTGCCCCTGTTCCCCACCACGACCATCGGATCTTTCCCTCAGACCAAGGACATCCGGATCCAGCGGAACAAATTCACCAAGGGCGAGATTACGGCTGCGGATTACGAAAAGTTCATCGAGCAGGAAATCCAGGACGTCGTTAAGATCCAGGAGGAGCTTGATCTGGATGTCTTTGTCCATGGAGAGCCGGAACGTAATGATATGGTCCAATACTTCGGTGAGAGGTTGACTGGATATGTCTTTACCACCCATGCCTGGGTCCAGAGCTACGGTTCCCGCTGTGTCCGCCCTCCCATCATTGTTGGAGATATCTCGCGCCCTGCGCCTATGACCGTCAAGGAGTCTAAGTATGCTGCTTCTATCTCCAAGAAGCCAATGAAGGGCATGCTCACTGGTCCGATCACCTGTCTGCGGTGGTCTTTCCCCCGCGATGATGTTCACCAGTCTGTGCAAGCTCAGCAGCTCGCCCTTGCTCTCCGTGATGAGGTCATTGACTTGGAAGCTGCTGGTATCTTTGTAATCCAAGTCGATGAGCCCGCTCTTCGTGAAGGTCTCCCACTCCGATCCGGAAAGGAGCGTGAAGCCTACCTCGACTGGGCTGTCAAGGCTTTCCGCCTTGCCACATCCGGAGTCGAGGACAGCACCCAGATTCACTCTCACTTCTGCTATTCCGAGTTCCAAGACTTCTTCCATGCCATTGCTGCCCTTGATGCCGATGTTCTCAGTATCGAGAATAGCAAGAGCGATGCCAAGCTTCTCAAGGTCTTCGTCGACGAGGCTTACCCACGACACATTGGCCCTGGAGTGTATGATATCCACTCCCCTCGTGTCCCAAGCGAGCAGGAAATCAAGGATCGTATCGAGGAGGAGCTTCAGTATCTCCGACCAGATCAACTCTGGATCGACCCCGACTGTGGTTTGAAGACAAGACAATGGCCAGAAACCAAGGCAGCCCTCACCAACATGGTCAATGCTGCCAAGTACTTCCGCCAAAAGTATGCTAAATAAAGGCAACAGCCAGGCAGGATTTAACCGTCGCAATTACGCTCAACACGTGCGACTAGGATATGACGGAGATTAATGATTATGAGTTATAGAGACGACTTATTTCACCAAACAATGAGGAATGTTTTAACATGCATGCATTCATTCGGTGTTCCAGGCGAGCTGGGACTCAACCCTAGGGGGACAATGTGGTAGGAGAGCTAGAAAAGTTCACAAACATACCCACGATCTCAACATCGGCGTTTTTGTAATCTTTATTGTGTTTTTATTAGCCTTTCTTAATTTAACTGTGGATTCTTTCTCTTTCTCTAGTGAATTCGCTGACACGAGCAATCTTATCCTCCCCTCAATTCTTTTTTGATAATTTCACAGTTATGCGGGATTTATGATCAAAAGGGATATATGTCTGCTTGATAAATATAACAAAAGCAAGTTTACATATTCTAGATACAGCGTAAAGGTTTCATTCGACAGCACCAGTGAAATCCCGTAGGTATTCCACAGCAATTTCCCTAACTCTTCTTCATTAGACCTACTTCAGTCTAGAAGAAACTAAAGCGGCTGGATTATTTTCATATGGTTTCGTGAATCATCCTTTGTTTATTTTTTCTTAATACAGATGAAAATTTTAACTGAAAAAAAAAAAAAAAAAAAAAAAAAAAAAATCAATAATTATTTCTCAGTCTTTATAATAGATATATTTCTTATTTCTTACAGTGAGAGTAACACAGCTATGATGAGCTTATTATTATTTTAACATTATCTATGAATACTTAAAAAATATATCATCAATTATTCTTATTTTGAGACTGAGCTTTACTTTCATTTTAATTATTATTTATTCAATTGTCACTGTTCATTTCATTATCTGCTTGCCTGTTTATAAGAAACCAGATGAGTCTCTGCTCTTAATATTCTTTTCCTTTTCTTCCTTATCTGTGTTTTTGTCTATTTCAGTGTAACTTAGTCTATAGAATTAATATATTGTTTCTCTCATCAGCCCAATGAGTATTCCTTCCGCCGAACCTACTCCATAACATCTTCCTGCCAGAATATTATGCAGTAATGTAAATAAAACATAGACAAAGTACTTTCCGTCCCATTAGCTCAAAATACATGTAAATATAATTAAATGAATAAATAGATAATTAAGGTGTCATCACAGCCACTTAAAATAAGGCACAAACGCACCGCGTCTCCCCACCGCCTCCGCCCCAAAGCGGTCTACATACCACTTCCGGCCCCAGCTCGCGCGCACCGACGTCGTCGCTACTGTGTTTACGAGGAATGCGATTGCGGGGAGGGGGAATGGCAGGCCCAATTTATCTAGCAGGAGGTTTGCGAGAGGTGCATAGTAAGGCGCCAGGACGAGGGCGGGGGTGGCGGCAGTTGCTTCGGAGGCGGGAGCTGGAGTAATGGAGACGCCTATCAGGAGAAAACCGAGCCATTCAATCCATTCGAAGACGTAGTGGGGGAAGAGAATTGTGCGGAACAAGCCGGTGGCAGGGGGGAGGACGTAGACTTTGTCGTATTTGTTTTTGGGGGTTTGGGCGGTTTTGGGGTTGTTGCTGTTATTGTTACTGTTCTTATCGGCTTCCTCTCTCCGTAGGCGGAATAAGGTTCCCTCCGCTTTGATGTTGCCGTACATTCCTATTAGGAATAGGCATAGTCCAATATAGGGTATGTATTCCGCTGGGAAGTATGTGGTGGAGAAACTTGAGGTCCGTGAGAGGTGTGCTTGCTGTGGTCGCGGCGCAGTTGACCCCAGGACTGGAGTCCCGTAACCCAACAACCAGCCTGCTATACAGCTCGAGTTGAGGTAATTAAATGCCATAGCCGAAAGGATAATGATCAGGTGAATTGGCGACATGCTGGGCGCGAGGAAAAGGGGTGTTATTACGGCCCGGTTTAGGTAATGGAGGACATAGATGCATGCGACGAGTTTATGCCAGCTGGGGAACTGGCCGTCGGGGAACATGGAAATACCCGTGTAGAGGGTGTAAAGGAGATTAAGGGCACCGACGCTCTCCATGCAGAGCCATGCGTATCGGCCGGGGAAGTTTAGGCGTGAGGAAGGGAGGGACGTTTTCCCCTGCGGATAAAAAGGAGTTGCGAGTTGGATAAGGGCGACCTTTTGAAGGGGAAGGTTAGCACTTCTTTTTGATTTGACACAGAAGAGCTACGTCGAGCTTGGGAGTCCGGATGAGGCGTTGTGTAGCAGTCTTACCATAGGGAAGTATTGGAATATTGAGAGGAGGACGATGTACGCTTCTGGAGACACAGGAGGGAGGAACTCCTGGAGCGGTGGGAGGGAAGTACTCCAGTTTATAAGAGTGTCCATAGCTTGGGTGACAGGTAATGAGTGCAATTTACCTGGAGTGGAATGTTGTTAGTGTAGGAGGAGATATAAATACAGCAATTAAATAATCTGGAACGAGCGGAGGAGGTTTTGAACTGGCGAAAGTGATATCATGGCCAAGCCGCAATGCTTCAATAGCTTGCATAAATAACTAGCTCAATATTAATATAAAAAATTCCGGGATTGCAACGGGCATTGAATAGTTACATGATAAGGAACTTAAATAACTAATTTTTGCTCTTTATTTTTTTGGTTTGGTTACCTATATATATATATATATCAACAACGAATATCTCCACCTAATTAGTCACTCAACCGTGAGCACTTAGATCTAAACGTTATTGCTTTATTCCGTTCACTTCAGAGCTACGGACCAAGTGCAGGGATGATTCATATAAACTATACAGCGTAAACATAAAACGACTGAATTAAAATAAAATTAAAAGGAAACCCTCTGTCCCAGACCTAACTGGAGTAGACTAAGCAGGGACATCTAATGTCAAAATCATCAAGGCTGGATGGAGTATTCATGCAGACTCCCATTCCCGATGGAAAGCAAAGACAAAAGATAATATTCCCCACGCAATATATGCCTAGTAAACTTAAGCAACTCGCATAAAAAGCCAAATTAGACGTTCTCGGCGTGCCTCAGAAACAGCAAGAGAAGAAGGGGAAAAAATAATATTGGGGGAATAATTATATGGCACGCAAATTTCTAATCATGAAGTCATGGCATTGAAGACTTGTGCATAACAGGGAGTTCTAGAACCGCTGTATAAAATAACGGAGGCAGCTTCGGGTGAGGTAAAAGAAGTAAATCAACAGACAAAAAACCAAAAACTTGAAGTTAGGGTAAGGCCTCCCGATTAACCATCAGTCGTATCCATGCGCTCCAAAGAGGAAGAAGTCACTGCTGCCACTTTCGCAGCCTTTCTCTCGGCTTTAAAGGCTTCTATTTTAGCCTTCATTTCCGTATCTAAAATTCGCAGAAAGAAGCTGGTGTGTCAGCCCCAGCATTACAGAATATGCAAGAGTGTTCTAGAGATTAGAAATTGGCAATCTGTAAAATACTCACCTGGAATAACATCCTCAATGCTCAACGGAGATCGGTTGAATGGATCGTTCGGGTCACTGAGCAGGTGGGATCGAATGGTGGAACGATCAATGGAAACTTTGGAGCTGGGCAAAATAACAGGATCCTCCATGAGAGTATACACCAAGGGGTCTGTTTTCAAAGGGTATTTTATGTCAGTCAGCTGTGGCAGCAAAGGAAAATGGTTAACGTTAAACAAACCTAGGAATTCATCAGGAATTTCTCCAAGATCCTCCTCAGCCTGCTCATCCGCCTCCTTGGCAATCCTGAACTTGGTCTGTAACCGTTCCCACTTGGCGAGGTCTTCCTGTGGCTTCAAAGCCCATTTACGCAGAATTTCACCTGCTTTCTCAAAGTTTGATGGTTTATAGGACCGGCCATCACGGGCAACGGCTATGATGAAGTTTTCCTTGTCCATAAGATTCAGGTACACATCGACAATTTCGCTTAGAAGCACGCGTGGATTGAAGCCGTACTCTGCCAGGTTGGCTACTCGAAGGTTTGCACTCTTAGGGCCAACCATAGCGTCCAAATTGTAATCCAACATGTCAGCCAGGCGCTGTACGATCTCAGGCATTGTGAAAGACTCTGCCAATGCCTCTGTGAAAAGTTTAAGCATGGCTACCGTTTCATTTGTGAGCTGCATGTAAGATTTTGCTCGGCCTTGTGCCGCAGAAAGTTGCTCTTCTTTTTGTTGCCGAACGTTCTGCTCCATACTTGATCCTTCACGGGCAAGCTCGACTTGAAGATCATGAATCGTCAAGAACGCCGAAAACGATTCATCGAGTACAAACGTAACATCATTCAAGAGGAGGTTAACAAAGCGAACGAAGAAATCTAGGTTTCGATTGGCTTCATTATGAAGCTTGTCTCGGTAGGCCGTGTTCGGCCAGATACATTGGATAATCTGGAATATCTCGTACCGAATATTAAACTTATCAAAGAATTGCGTGTGTGTCCCCGTGAATTCTGCTTCTATGTAAAATTTCATCAGAGCGTGAAGAAGATGCTCTGTGGCGAAAGGTAAGGAGTTGAGAAGGTCAACAAGAACGCCCCTGGAACCATTACGCCGTGGCCAGGTCCCTCTGAAAAGTATTGTAACCAATCCAGCTTTAAGATATGGGTTTTTGATATACTCTGAACACTGTAGAAACGTGATGCATAGCATAATCAACTCATCCCCCTGTGTGGAGGTTACCACATGGGGCATACTCCACATGATAAATTTGAAACTGCTGACAACATCGTCCACGAAGTATTCAGGGAGGCATTTGAAATTCTCCGGTTGGTTTTCGGGAAGCGGTAGCTTCAGAGTTTCGGTCGGGAGATTACGTCCTGATGCAATTCGCAATAGCCAAACAATAACGTATCGCATAAATTGCATGGACCGGGCTTGCCATGTCTCATCCAGTAAGATGCCCTGCAGGGTGTACTTGAACGAAAGACCAAGATCAAGTCTGTCTTTGTACTTCTTCAGCGCATCTTCGAACATTCTGAGTTGCACTGGATTAGACCTCCATTTATGTCTCTCGAGTTCAAATTTATCGATTTGGGCCTCCATATGGCGAAGGTCCTTCTCGAGTTGTTCCAGCTTGGTCGTTAAAGATTCGCTTCCATAGTGGTGTGCAGCAGCAGTTAAGAAAAATATTTCGGTAATAAAATTTGATGTTCCTTCCTCGACTTGGTCATAAAATGCATCTGAGGCGTGCTGATCAGCATTAATCTTAGTTTCGTCTCTCATGTGAACTCGCGGATTCCGTTTCAGATAGCCGATATCAATGCGATCAATCTACCAAGGTCAGCAAAACGTGCATTATAACCAACTAGTGATAGCATGAAGGGTGGGGGGATGGGCACCTTGGTGAACGCTGCATCCATAAAAGGTTCACAGAGTTGGTCAAGGCATGTGGTGATATTGAACATAAAACCATCCGAAGAGATAGTCTTAGGGTCAACTTGAAGCGCCCTTCTCTTGTGGTTGAGATTAACTGACGCGGCAAACCAGTCGAGGACACGTTCCCTTGCGGGCTTCGAAGCTCGGACAAGCTGGTTGATGATATCCAACAGATCTGAATTAAGTAATTGTTGCATCATGCGCACGGCTCTTTGCGAATTGAGAATAGACCCCTGATCCAGAGTTTTAGGGCTTGCAAAATAATTCAATGGAACATCACGGTGTAGAGGAGACAGTCGAAACCAGGGGCCCAGAAGTGTTGCAGTTTCGAACTTTTCAACATCGACAGGAGCGTTAAACAACTCTGACTCAGTTATGGCGATAGCCAAAGGAGGGAACCGAACAAGGTTTCGCAGTGCCTATCATCATACTGAGCATAAAAATTGAGTTACAAAGCAATTGTTCAACATACCATCACATAGGGCTTGTAGTCCATATTTATGTTTAACTTGGAAAGGTCGTGGCTCATTTCCTCGACAGCGCCAACAAAAGCTGGAAGAACTGTTTCATCTTCATTCGATCTCTTAATAGCTTCTGTAATAAAGTCATGACATAACCCCAAGTCATCCTCTGGATCTTTAAGGAGGTGAGACTTTAGCGCAGAAGAGGGAGCAGTATCAAGACTAACAATTTCATTAGAAATTTGCGAGTTTATCGAAATACTTCTGAAAGGCACATACCCAAACATTTCTGGCATGGTCACCGCAAAAATACAGTAGCTCATACACAGCCGCCTTGCCTCCGAAACTATGACATACTTGCGGTCATCCGCATTCTGCTTTCGGAACCCTTTATATAGCCTCGTTACCCTCTTCCAACACGGGAGCAAGTATCCCATTGGATTTCCATTGTGGGTATTAGATGCGGCTTCTAGAAGTGCCTGGTCTAGAACGTCAATACTGATACGGAGCGCCTGACCTTGCTCCTGCAGCTCTTGGCTCAGCCCAGCAAGATAACTAAGTGTCTGCCCGTGAACATCGACACGTCGACCTTCATCCAGCGTAACTCGAAATACAGCTCTTAAAGTTTTGTCCTCGAAGTCTTCGATTGTCTCACTAGGTCGTGGCGGTATCCGAGATGTGCTGGTGCTCGGAGCGCCAGAAGACTCTGTCTTGCTTTGTGACGGTGGAGGTCTGATTCGTATTCGGGGTGCCCCCTCGTTGGGCTGTTGCATATCTGGCTGCGGTGGTGTTGGGGGATGTGATGATGACGGAGCTAGCCCGCTCGAAATATTAATCTGTGGGCTTTGAGGTTCCGGTTCCTGCAAAGTAGGAGATGAGGTTCCGGTTTCTGAATCTTTGTCACCCGACTGCTGAGAGTTTGATTGAGCTGTACTTGACGCTTGAGATCCAAGCTTGGCTAGTCGTTTGTTGCGGATCTGGTAGTCATAGTGGTCAGTGGCGAATGCTAAATGAAGTGGGAATATTGAGAGAAACGACGAGCGCGATATCGATATTATGGGTACGGGGATGTATGGGGAGTACTACCTTGTCCGCATCAACAGAGTCCGCCATGATTAGATTCCGGGTTCGCTTGCGTAAGTTATATCTAATAAATCTAGCTTATGTCGAATGTTTCAGCACATTCGCAGCTGCAACAAACAGGAGACTAAGGATATTTGTTACTCCCTTCGTGGAGCATACCATCGCTGCGGCGGCCGAATAATGCTTTGAAGCCTGATGATACTTGACTAAGCTGCGATTATCTCATTGCCCCGCGGGTAAAGTTTATCCGGTAGTCTAGCCTAAAGTAGAAGGTTCCGCCGACGCCTACGTTCGCTTTTTTGATGATCGATACGGCTTTGATTATCAGAGTAGCAATTAGATATAAAAAAAGTCTCAATATAATACTATAATGTTAGAAAATCAAGTAGGAAGTATGTTCAAATGATTTACGCAATTCAAAAGGCTTATCAAATAATGCCATGAGATACAAGGCAAAACGAATTAGCAAAAAAGTAAGAGAAAAATGAGACAAGAAATGAGAAGAGCAAAAATTAGTATATATCCCTGGGTAATGATGCTAGTCGCGGAACGCCCAACCCCGATCATACACAAAATAAAACAGAATGTTATTGTCTATTCATATCATCAGTGCAACAACGAGCGTGAATGGGGAAATGCTCGCTTATCAAATCCCCATTCAAAGCTTTAGGGAATTCAACTTCTTGCAACTCCGAAGCTCCAACGAGCGTGCCTCCTTGAGTTTCTCAACGTCCGGGAAGAACCAACCTTGGGCATCTTGTATCATCTGGTCGCGCGCTTGAACTTCTCTTTCGCAGTCATAGCGTAGGTTTGATACATAATCCACTTCAACTTTCTGGTCAAGTTGGTAGAACTTGCGCGCACTGTAATCTTCCACCTCAGCGGGATTTACGAAATAGTCGAGTTTGAGTTTGGGTGTTGTTCGGTGCATCGTGTGGGGTGGTACAGCCCTGTCGAATCGGAGAGAAGGTCCAGACGATGTCGCACCGGAGAAGAGAGAGGTTAGGAGTGGGAGGAGGAATATGAGAAGGATTGGAATAAACTGTGCAAATGATGCCATGCTGGCAGGGGGATCCTGGCCACCAGAATGATTATCCGCCTCACGCGGTCTTCGTCGAGGTCGTGAGCCGCCAAATTGATGCACTCGGATGTTGGGGCCTCCACCCATATTAAAAACAAATTGCGGGCCGCTGTTAAACATTCCTCCGCCTATTTACTTTAATTAGCAGTTGCATACAACCACAACGATGTTGATATAGGATAAGGCTTATTTACCGAAAGGCCCGAAACCGCCGCCTCCAAAAAATCTGTTAAATAGCTCCTCTGGTGATATTTCCTCGTCAAACATAGGCCCTCTACCTCCCCCTTGCGGGAACCCGCTGAACCCGCTGAACGGTGAAGATGACGAGGAAGCTCCTGGTGAAAATCTGTTATCTGGATCTCCGCCAAACTTGTCGTATTTTGATTTTTTCTCCGAGTCAGATAGTATTTGAAACGCTCGGGATACCACTAAAATAGACCGTAAGAACATATTAGTGGGGCTCACCGAATTGTTAAGAAAATGTGCCTCCATATTTAATACATAGGCCAACCTATAAGATAGAATATTTGCGGAGATCGAGATATGAATATAAACTAAACATACTCTTAAACGCCTCATCTGCTCCGTCGTAACCATTCTTGTCGGGGTGTGTTAGTAAACTGAGTCTCCGATAGGCCTTCTTAATCTCTCCATCAGTCGCAGTTTTCTCTAGACCTAGAATCTCATAGAACGCTGTTGGTGGACATTTCCGAACACGTAGTACGGCCGCTTTCTGTTCGGGTGTGAATTTCCGGTCTTGGTTACCCTGGTTATGCTCTCTGGATTTCGCTGAGCCGTTGGGCTTTGCATCCGCACCGGATGCCGTCGCAGATGACATCTTATTTCTAGGATCGTGGTTGAGGCCCGCCGTGGAATATATGGGGTGTAAACGTCTGAAGCTGAATGAAGGGGACGGTGGAGACCTCAAAGCCCAGGAGAGAGGACGTAAAAAGATCGAAAGGGCAGGATCGCGCTAGATCTCCGCCACAGCGAGTGGGAGAGGCGGTTGCTACCGTATCCTATGTAGCGAGGGAGGATTCTGCGGGGGGTATATATTCGAGACCCGGAGATGTTGTTGCGTTACAAATCTCCCGCAAGATATTTAAAGAGTTCATGGTTGATGTCTGATGTCGCTCACAACGGATTTGGGACCATCGTGGCTTGAGATCACGTGATTTAACTATTCGTTTTGTAACATGTTTTCAAAGCAAGCTTGAGTCCATGGTTAAAAAGGAAAAATCGATGGGTTGCTCAAAAGTCAAGGGTTTGGATTTTAGATAGCTATGAATATTGCTAAATTGGTTATGTTGCTTAGCCGGGCCGTTGTGTGCATGCTCAGCTGTTTATCGAATATATATGCTTTCCAGTTTGCAATCTTCACTCTTACCTGGCAATAACATTGACACAATCATCAACTACGGCAATCCTTGTACACCATTGCTGTTGATGGTCTATAGTTACAAATTGCGTCGTTGTCTGGGTTTGTCTGGAAACGATGTATCAAGTCGCGGCTAACATTCATCGCGGCTGTTAAGCGCGGGCCGCTTTCATTAATTTTAAGCTTTTGGTTGTCGATTGGCAGCCTCAAGCTCCTATTTATCGATGAAAGTTGTTGTTCCACCTCCTGCTAAAATACCCCAGATCAGAGAGTCCTAAATTTAAATACCCTTACCCCTCCGACGATATTTTAAGCAGAGAAATTTTTCCCGCAAAATACCTGCTTTTGACGACGCAGAACATAACTTGAAGCCTACCCATATTTCCTGAAGTGTTGACTGGCCACAATGACGCAAGAAGGGAGTAACCCACCCCCAAAAAATCAATCGCTCATGCAATATGCACGCGCATGGGGAGGTAAGCGAAACGACCCTCAATAATACCGTCCACACTCATTGATGAGGTCCCTTGTTGAAAATCCGCTGGTAAATCTTCAGCGCTAACTGAGCATCATGTTTTAGAAAACTCTTTCCCACCCACTCTCCTCGCGACGCTCATCGCGGCCCAACATATGCGTCCCTTCCAGCCTCTACCAATGATCTTCCCACCAGCTCTCCTATTCACCACATACCTCAATCTACTTGACTACAAGGTCGATGCGGCGGGCGTGAGTGCCGCATGGTCGGGTTTATATTTGCTCCTGGCCGCGAAGAGGAAGCAACCATTCATGAAAAAGTGGAACGCTAGAGGGATTGTGAGGGGTGCTGCTATGGGGTTGGGGTTTACCAATATGGTTAGTGGTGGGTTGGTTTATATGCTTGGGAAGAGGAGGGATGAAGATGGAGAGGGGTTAAGTGTTTGAGCAACCAGAAGTCAGAAGCATTTGTGGAGGCATTTTGGACCCCCTTTTTTTAAGTATGGATTAACTTCATAGCTATGGCATTGATGGTGTTATGGGCATGTTTTCGGGCTGGGTTCTGGTTTTCTGCAACGTGTGGTTCATGTATATATTGGATGGCTTTAAGCTGGTATTCACATCGGTTGTAGAATCCACGAGCTTTTAATACCTTGGCCGACCAGTGTGTCATTGTGCAGGCTCGACCAGTGTTTGTTATCGGGATTGCATGAGCAGTCTTACGGGTCATTGAACCATTATCGTAACGTCAATGTCTAGATATCACCGTTATTCCTCCTTCATCCAGAAGAGGGATGCAACCGCCCGTTACTCTTAATGCCCTGCGGAAAAGAGCCGGCCTAAAGGAAGTACGTAGACGAGTAGACGAGAGGATGCGTAGATAGAGTAAATCGCGTCATTCAAAACCATCACATTCATGAACTAACATACAAGCGCTGGGATATTACCCAGTCGCAAACATCGGGCGTGACAAATCTTTCTAGGGCATCGACATCGTTATTCATCGCCGCATTTCTAGCTTTCGTTGAGCTCACAGCTTCTTCCCCAGGTTTCGCCCCCTCAACCAGTTCGATACGCTCAGCCCATTCTCGCTTACCTCCATCGTGTTCCCGGGCCCCTTGGGCTAGAGTTTGTAAAAATAATTCCTGATCCTCTCGCCGGCCCCACTCCGAATCTTCCCGGAACGTCACTCTTAATCTATGCTGGCCGAAGAACTTGCCTAGGGGCTGAAGAGTATGTTCGGGGGGATAGTATTTGGTATCAAGGATTCGAACTAGTGTATCGTATCCCGTAAGGAGAATCTGTTCAGGCGAACCTGGATAGAAATCCGATGTGGAAATAGCCGCCGCTTTGTCTATAAAGTATGGTAACTTGGTTACTCCGATATCGACAGTTGGTGCGCTCTGTTGGCCTCCCTGAGCATTATCACGGCTGACGATGGCTTGGGTGACGGCGGCCTGAATGTTTTCGGCAAATATCCGCATCATGACGAGTCGATCCTCAAATGAAGCCGGCTTGGAAGGCTTGTCGGCATTCTGTGTAGCAAGAAGAAGCAGGAGTCTGACAGCTGGTATGTACTCATGCTGGCGCAGGGCTGATTTGGCGATGCTGAGGTGGGCTTTTGTTGGAGGGTTGAAAGATGAGTCCAACACATAGAGCTTGGTTGGCCGTCCTGCCTGGAGTTTGTTTGCGGGCACTGTATCCAGGACCCGGAAACCATCTGAAGATGAAATGAAATCATGGAGAGAGGTATGATATGTCTGCCGCAGGTGATGTAGAGATCGAACTTCAAGCTTAGGCGCCATGGGTAAGAAGTGGGTGTTCAAGGCTGTGCCAATAACAATAGGAAAGCCGTGGGAATTGTTCAGGACGGGAAATTATTATTATTCTGGAATATTCTACTACCAGAGTTATTTTCGTTTTGCCAGGCGTTGTTATTTCTATCCAGGAAAGCTAAATATTCGAGTGGGTTTAACTGATCTGAATAGATACATACATTCTGTGCTAGCGAGGTTCCTTGGCTGATATACACGCCAAAAGCTTAAATAGTGATATAAAAATAACTTCACCCACTGTACATATTTTAGCTGAAAATAATGAAATATGTTAGTATCATATAGCGTCCTCAGAATAATTCAAAAAAAAAAAAAAGAGCACATTTTTTGAGCCTTTCCAAAGCTTAACGATAGAGCCAAGCGCGGTCGTCAATGCTTACGCCGCCGTGCTTCCTTTTTTTCTAGCAGCATCCCTCATTCATTCCGTTCAAACTAGTTTCAATTTAATTTAATTTTAATTTAATTTTTTTTGAATGTTCTATTCATACATTGAAGTGGCTCTTGGATGAACTCATTCACTCGGAAATGCACTCTGTATTGTCGTCTTGTTTCTGCTTCGCAGTGCAGTCACGCATAAACCAATCAAAAAATTATAGACAGCTACGATCAGGATATCTCCAGCTCTATACTAGGAATTCCCGCGCAATCCGTTTGGATGAACATCGAGTAGTGGAGGAAGGATGTAATGTTCTCGAACGTGATATTATGAACTTCATTGCTGTCAACGCAATCACTCCTGTGTCAAAGACCTACAAGATCAAGCTTGTCGAGGTGCGGAAAACCTTCTATATTGTCATAGACTATATGCACGGCGAGCCGCTGGACAAAGCTTGGATGTATTTAACCCAGGGCCGTCGAGCGTACACCTGCCGCCAGATTGCTGGCTACCTTGAGGAGCTTCGGCAATTAACAGGCAAATAAATTGAGGCAATTAATTATTCCCGCTGGAGTGGGCCGTTTGAGAGCGAGAATGATTTCAACCGCTTTATGGCGTCAGATGCTTAGGAATATCCCTGCCACAATCATACTATCCATTTTGCTCACGACGACTTCAGTCCCAGGAATATGCTGGTCGATGAGGCCGGTCAAGTGACAGCGGTTTTTGGCTGGGAGTGGGCAGGACGGTTTCCGGAGTACTGGGATGCTGTGCGGATATTCATAGACATGCTATCTACGAAGCAGATGCCCGAATATGCGAATCTCCTCCTTTCCGTTCTCCCGAACCAATGTGAGGAGTATCTTGCAATGGTATACATTGTAAGGCTTGAAGCGCCTGACCAAGTTGGCAGACCATTCATCCACCAGCTTTGTCTGAATGAGGGCTTTGCTTCTTCCTCCCGTTTTTTGCGCAGCTATCTAGGCAGTTTGTACTTCATCGTTAGAGAACTTTTTTGAGTTTGCTGGTACCATATATTTGCTTGAGCCTGTGCATTTGATAATTGATATCAAGTGTGTTTCTTGCGTGAAATTGATACCTCGGGACATAGGCTGCGCTCCTGGACGCCGTTGCAATAAGCCTCAGTATGGGCCAAATAATTTAAACTGGACCCTCACATCGTAGATCCAACATCCCGCTTGATGCTTCACAGCATGCTAGCATCATGCCACCTGCTATCCATGAATGGCTTCATTATCATTTCCCGAGCCGTAGATCTTGGCATCTCAAGTCTTGGCGAGGTAAAGTGATTCTGCAAGTACGGAACAGAGTTGCAGTGTTTCTGTGTATGATCTCATCACCTTCGCCGTTGCCTTGAATCGTCACCCTGGAACAACGATTAGAGTAGACTGGCCCATGATGCATCACCAATTGATACGTTTGGTATTGCAACTTGGAGGTGAGAATGGCATCTAACAACACGCGCAACTGGATGCTATAGTTTGGTTGCAGGTCCGGATTCCCGGCCTGTCCGCTGCAGCTCCTCGTCACTTGTATTGTCCAAGGCTTGCTGCTCATTGGGACTGCTCTACCTGGGACATTTCTTGAATTGCAGTTGAATTCGAATGTCGGCTTGGAGCGAATTTGGCCTATCCGGCATCCATACTATCTGCATCGTTGTGGCCTCCCAAGCCATTAAATGTAGCTCCTTCCCCCGCCGAAGATAACCCCCTTCTGCGTTGCTTGTCCATATCATCTGGTCTATTCTTCACTGTTGAGTGATTGAATACTTTGCGTATGTGTTCACGCTTACCTTCATTACGCCGATTGGCCCGATCCCGGGCTAGCCTTGCCAGCGATGGATGAGACTTATATCCGCATCCTGGTCTGGAGCAGGCGGGTCTTGGAGGACACCATACCTAACTGCCACGCTGCCGTCTTCTTCAGCCTACCAGGCGACACAAATGGTAATATTCTTCACGCCTTAGCCGCCCCCCAAAAATCTCTCCATTCACCAGCTGCAAGGCTATGACCCTTTGAATAGCGATAACATGACCGGTTCTGTGCACATTGCCATAATAAACCGAAGTATCGACGTGGCTGGTGCTATCGCCGCCCGAGTCCCAGCCAACACGACTCGAATAGATGGAATGGATAGAATTGCCAGAACTGGATTGGGGACGTCCTGCAGAAACTAGGAGATGAGGGCCTGATGACCCAACATGAGAGACTCGATGGTATTGGCGGAATGGCCGACATTCTCATTCAAGGTGCGGGAGATAACTAGGCGGCAGTTAGCACTCCAGCAATCAAGCTGTATGCGAATTGTCGGTGAAAGAACTTCAGTAGTGGTTTTCAACAGTAGGAGATTGTTCGAGAAAAAGGCGGATTAAATAGCGGAATACTAGTTATTTTCATCGGCCAACATTTGGTTTCGTTTTGCTCATGGATGAGCTAGGATGCAATGTGGTAGTAGAATCGGTGGTTTCGACCTGCTCATGGATGTGTACAATGTTTTTGACTGGTCAAATGTCCCTTCACCCCATTTTGCACTCGAAAAATGTTGACTGCACCCATTGAAAGCAGGCAATAATAAGCAGGAAGTAAGAATATTTAGTGTTGAAGTTAAGTTAAACTTCCGGAGCCTTAGGAGCATTTTCCCGGACACCACCTGTAGTGGATAACTACTCGTAGTTAGTTATGAGGGAAATTGAAAGTACGCAGAGTAAAACGATAACAATCTTAAAGAGAGCACACTGCTCAACATGTGAGGTATGGACATACAAATTGTTCGTCGTTCCGTGATAACCCACTGAATAACCACAAGCTTAAATGCCTGGCAGCGTGCATCTGAATCGGAAGAGTTCCATTATTCCACGGATTTCGGTTTCGGTAGCAGCATTAAATAAATGCCCGAAATTCGGTTGAAACAATTAACGGACCCATTTCCCGCGCCGTGACGCCTGCCGATGCAACGGGTGGGCGAGGTTGGTTCATCACAAACAAACATTGATGTCGCTGAGTGGTGACACGCTAATTGATGAATGTGGTAAAATGGGGATACCAAGCAGCCGCCGCTCATCTGAACTCCGTACTTCCCGCGTCTGACATGGATAGCTTGATTTGACGAGCATTGGCTTGGAGTGACTAACATTATGCGATAATAACATCCCCTGCCCCACGCGAAACGCCGGAGTTCCAGCCCGCGCATTTTGTGTTTTCCGTCCAAACATCAGCAACGAAACATTCCATGTTGAAGTGGCGACCCCCCAATAAATCATACCTCACAGATGCATGTGCCGCTTGGTCATTATTACCAGTAATAAATCTACATCCTAGAAGTATGAAGGAAAACAAACTCTTCTCCCGAACGCCTGATGGGAATGCTGGACTTGACGGCAATTGCAATGATGTCAGAGACGCGTTGAGCCACTGTGATTTGCTCGAGCAAGCCTCGATATTTGATTGGCGACGTTAGCTACTGGCCAGGGGTATGGTATGTACGCAGCAGTTATACGGAGTATATGCTTGGCCATTATCCCACGACGTCGAGCCAACCCTCTGTGGATTGTTTCATCGATCGCGCCAATCGTCATGCACATTAACTGGTCTGGTGAGACCTTCTCAGCTCTGTCATCATACCATTCGTGCGGTTTTCAAGTTTGCGTTTTAGATATTCGGACTCTTCGGACTCTGGGAGGCTGCCCTGCCTTGGTTGGATATGATGCTGGCCAAGATATAAAGATCTACCCTGCCAATTTGATTGAGAGCGCTTCTCCCCGGTTATTCAGCACAATTCTCTGCGAGCTCCATTCCAGAACATGGAATTTTGAGTTGTGAGATCCGAGTTCTTCGCTATGGCAGCTTCGTTGTCAAACAAAGCCACTCCAAAAGCCCAGGTCCAACGGGACTCACTTGGCGCTGGTCCCTGCAATCAAAGTTAACGCTGAGAGACGACGCTAATTGGAGGTTCACTCAACCCCTTGCTAGCGCATATATTCTCCGTGTGTCAGGTCAGGTCCCCGCCTATACTGCCCGATACCATACCGACCACTTCAACCCCGAGGTTGAGGTGGTTGGGCAAGTCTCTATCATCACACTTCTGTTGGAATTCATGCAAATGAGCATTCAGAATTAGTTTCACAACCCTGCTATTAATTCTCTGCAACAAATCATAGGCCTTTGTCAACTACGGCTATTCGTTTGGAACTAGGAAAACAGCTATGTATCCCGATTGTACGGAGTATCTCGCCTAAACCGGCCAGGAAATGAGCTTATGTCTCATCCGCCATGGACTTCAGTTGGGGTTTGGCCCCTGGGCGAATAACGTCGATGAGAACGAATTGCAGGGACTATGGGGCTTGCTGGGAATGCTCCACTTGTTAGCATGATGGTCTGCCAAAGCGGCAGAAAGAGTGTCCCACTCTCAGAAACGGGACGAAATCCGAATGCCCTTTTGTATCTCACCTCTCCTCTGAGTTTCTATATTTTCTTCTCTCTCTCTTTTTGTCCTTTTTCACCTTCTCAGTGTTTTGTTTTCACACTCTTTTGTTCGTTCAGATTTTTCTGTTCTACATTCCTTTAGAACTCTAGCGACAGGGTCGTTATTTCTCCCCAATTCAGTCGTTCTTTACGGACTACCCTTCGCGAATTGATTTCGCAGTCATTACTTGACGACATTTGCGGTACTGATTTTGTTCTTTTATTGATAAAAAGAACATCAAACAAATTCTTCTGTTTTACGATTGCTTCTTTGAGTTTATTTTAAGTGGCATTGATTGCCATTTCGTCTCCACAATGCATTTCATCAGCAAGCTATCCATTGCTGCCACCGTAACGGCGGCAGCTCTTACCCAGGCTCAACCTCTCAAGAGATTTGGCTACCGTGATGATTCGATTCGATCCAACGACGGAAACGCAAACGCTGCCGGTCAATATCCATCAGGCCCACCACCAGCCATGTCGATTCTGCCCGTTTCAAGCGACGTTGATCCCATTGATACCCCCTACAGCTCACCCACCAGCACCAGTGAAGTGACTCCAAGTTACGGCCCTCCTACAGTCTCAGTTGGATACTCAGCCAGCCTTCCATCCGATTACTCGATTCCCACCAGCCTTGCTACTCCAACGTACGGACCACCCTCGGTCACAGATGCATTCCCAACTGGTAATCCAACTGACGACTCGGTTCCCACCGACGTGACTCCAACCTACGGACCACCCTCGGTCACAGGAGCATTCCCAACTGGTAACCCGACTGACGACTCGGTTCCCACCGACGTGACTCCAACCTACGGACCGCCCTCGGTCACAGCTGAATTCCCAACCAGCATTCCAGCTGACTATTCGCCCCCGGCCAGCTCAGACTCCGGCCCAATCACCGTGACGGTTCGACCTCTGCCTGTGTCCTCAGCCTCTGGTGTTAATCCCATCCAGACCAGCTCCACCAGTGATAGCCAAGCAACCCCAACTTACGGACCTCCTTCGGTTACCAGTGGATTCCCAACCATTCCAGCTGATAACCCAGGCCCCATCAGCTCGAAAACAGCAACTGTGACTTACACACTCGGAACTGGAACCGAGACAGTCGTGGTCACTCGAACTGTCACCATTGGCGTTCCTCCTCAACACCAGAAGCCCACCCCAGTATGTCCATGAATCTCAAAGAGAAAGAAATCACTCTTGCTGACTTGGATGTTCTAGCCCCCTGACGCTGGTGTAGATCCTATCTCTGATTCCACCACTACGTTGTCAACAACCTCGACGACAACTACTACTATTACCCTAGAACCGTCACCCACTCCTGGCAACAGTAAACCCAGCAAGCCTAATCGGCCGGGCAGACCTGGTGGCTCCCCATGCAAACCTGTTGTTATTGTAACTGTTACTGAGGAAGCAGTCACAGTGGTATGATTTGTCATAGACCTCTGCTGCTGCACTTTTTCTGACAATAGTTAAATAGACCGCTACTCCAACGGCTGTTGATCCAACGTTTGACAACCCAAAACCGACAGAGGTGGTCACACCACACCCATATCCGACTACACCAAGTGATGACGACGACGACGTGACTTCTGCACTGCCATCAACTTCTTCAGTTAGTGTTCCCGTCAAAGTCCCGCTGCCTCCTTACCCTACCGGGACCACTGTTCGCGCCAAACCTACGACTTCCTCAGGGTTCCTCACCAGAGTGCATCCGATCCCCACCGGAGGCTATTACTATTAAGAAATGCACTATAGCATCGTGGTTCCTGGAGGGTACCTCAAAAAGTTACCCGTAATGCCTTGCTCAAATTTTTACAACAGTCCTTAAAGCCTCCAACCCTAGGTAGGGCTACCAGTATGACTATGGACTGTTTTAGTGCTACGGGGGATTAAAAAGCGATTCATTCACTAGTGCACCATTCCGAAGCGTCGAATAGTTCGAGACGGGGATATGACTTGCTTTTCAACCTCGATTTTTCTTCTCTATTCTTCTTGCGCAAGATATCTGGTTTTCCGGAGGTATGGGACTTGAGGGAGTTTGGATATAGGGGTACGGGCCAAGGAAAACTACCTAGACGTTCAGTTTTCAGTTCTCGGAATATTATTCCTCGCCCAATCAACTTTTCCGAAATCCCCTGAATTCCATTTTCGGCCATTTCTTGTCTCAGTCTCTTGGCTGCCTTATTCTGCCTTTATTTATCTTTCTCTTCTTTTCTTTGATAGATTACTTTAGCCAACAAGGTTTATATATTGATGGTGCCATTATATGTACTGTACATTTGTTTATTGTTTATCTTTTTTATTTATTTTTTTATTTATTTTTTATTTATTTATTTTAAATCGTCCCAGTCTGATGAGCGCAGCTGGGGGTTTGAATATCGTAGAGAGTTGTATTCCACATATGCAAATTTGGAGCCTGCCAACCCCGGCTCTGAGTTGAATGGTTTAGTTTTTTGTCCTGTTATGCCCTCAGGCCGGCGTATTTGTCTTCCCTTATTTACTATTTCGTTGGCCCATGCATAAATTATGCAAGGCATATCAAGGTTAGAGGCGCAATAATTGACTGTACGTTGGTAAACTTATCATCCATTTAGCCCTTTAAAATGTCTGTTCTTCTTGTTGCCCCATAATGATTTCCGTTTGTAAAACATTTTTCCAGAATTGGTCGGATACGACATGGTTTATATTTATTAGTATTATCCAATGGCCCGCCCAGGGGTTCTTCGCACTAAGTATTAAATATGTGACATTTGCTGCACACTGGCGCTCAGTCCTCGGGACTGGTTTGTTTCTATTTGAACTTCTAGCTGAATTTTTCTCCACCAGGCTTGTTTCACGTTTCAGATTTCCCGTTTGGCCTTTGGTCCTTGGATGGTCGAGACCCTGGCAACGGTTTTCCTCAAACAATGATTTGTCGATAGCTGTCGCGCGGCCACATGCCTGGACAACAACCTCGAAAGGAAAGTACGGTAATGGGGCATGCTCGTTAAAATCTAATCATGTTGAAAGATTAAATAAAAACAGAAGGTGGGTATTATTCAAACAGGGGTATATAAGAAACATAATGTCTACCGTTCAAATCCATTTAAATTTAAATTTTTTGTTTTTTTTTTTGGATCCTGCCAATTATTCAGATTGTCGTAGGAGGTTAACGACACTTCAATACGTGGGTGATATGTTAATTGCAAATCATTATCAGGAAAGTGTTGTATTCAGTTGCCGTCGTTGTCAAATCAAAGCGAATCAATTGCCTATCTTCGATGAAACCGCCTCAAGTCCACAACGAGCGATTTTTTGCCGCGTATTCTGCCATTCTAACCATGTCATAGCTTGTAACAGGCAATCAGCGAGGTCATCAAGTTTCTCGATTTCCAGTGCTTGTAAATCATCCATTGCGAAATGAGAAACCTTATTCGAAGAAGTGGTTGAAGAAGCGGTGGGCTTGGTAGAGCCTCCTTTTGTCTTTGCGTTGGTTCTTTTCAGCTTCTTTTCCCATTTCTTTAAGTAGGCTTTAACTACCTCATGCATCCGACGGTCGTCGCCGAACTGTATGCCGATATGACCACCTAAGTCTGCTGGTCCTATGCCACCAGCGTCTGATCCAGTACATGACGAGAGGAGTTTGCCAATTCGATCTATTTTGATTTGCTTGCGTCTATTCGGAGTCATTGATTGGGATATCTTCTTCGTTGACGAGACCTCTGTCTTCTTGCCTTTCGGATGCAGATCGAGTTCTTCTTCATCCATCCAGTATTTCATTACTCGTTGAGGCTCCACACCTTCGACGACAATGTTGGCTAAGTCGCCTTTCCGCTCCAGTTGTATGGAACGAAGAACCGCGTAGAGCATTCCTTCAAAGACGCCGACGCGAATGGTCCATTCCTGGACAGAGCTACCTCCGCCAGATCGAAATCGTTGCCTTTCAATAAGAATGTGTGTCGGTTTATATGTTGCGAGGAGAGATGACATGAGGGTGTATGCGTGTGTAGCATATAGTTTGGGCGCAAAGGACTCCTTTTCCTTTTCCTTTTCCTTCTCCTTCTCCTTCTCCTTCTCCTTCACCTTTCCATCACACTGACTAGCCTCAAGTGTGTCGAGAGCATTCGATCTGCTCGCCTTCGATGTCTTATTTTGCGGCTTCATTTCCTCACCCAAGTGCAAATCCAAAACTTGCTTGTCTGACGCCAAATTGGCCACAAAAGTAGGAACAGATAAGCGATACCACGCACTCAAAAAAGGAGGTTTTAACTCGCCGGCTTGGCCCGGCGGAACCACCAGGTGGGCAAATGCCAAGTTTCGGATGCCCATGTCAATACTTAGAATGCTTGCCGGTTTTTTGTGGTTTATTAATGATTCTTCTTGGCTAGCATTTTGGGCTGCACATCGTGGTTCACCGTTGAGTACTTGGCCCAAACGTTCTATGAGAACCGGTTTGGTACCCGAAGACAATATTCCCGTCAGAGAAGCAAGGCGTTGAAGCTGGCGTACTTTAAGAGCAGGTAGCCATTTCGCCATTTCGTAGGGCATGTAGGAGGGGTCATATGCCCTCAGATCCTCTGTGCACACAAGGCGCGGAGGAAGTAACAAATACTAATATTTTCGGAATCTTTTGCGAGTGTACTTATTTGTTGGATGAATGGGAAAAATATATGAAGTCCGGGTTTGTGGCTAAAAGTGTGAGAATCAGATGGGTTAAGCTCTTCAGCTAAATAGAGTAGCTACTGCCTTGGGTCAGCAATTGTCACCTAGTTAAGGGTCATTATTTTACTAACCATTTAATTTCTTCACTTTCAATTATTATAAAGGTCACACGCTTCTATCTCCGTGTTAGACACGACACGGCATGCAATTTCGCTAAAATAAACGGTGTTTAAGTTCGACTAAGCGCGTCTCCCGCGCGGCTAAATAGCTAGTTCCTCCACCACTAACTACTCTGTATGGTTATGTCAACATGAACTTGCGGACTTTAGCACGATTCTTACCTGGTTGTAACAAGGCTGGAGGTTCATTAAGGCCCCTGAGATTTCCCCTAGCGGCATCAGGACAGCTTCTGCGATTTCTCATCCAGTACAGCTTGTTTCGGGTTTAAGGTGTTTCAATCTCGAGATTTTATGATTTACAACATGAGTCTCGGTTTGACTGGTTGCTAATGTCGTGATAGATACGAAGTAGGACTGATCCAGTACACCTCCGTCTCCTATGGTTCCTTACCCTTCTATACCATACCACTCCTCCTGGATGCTGAAGGGGCTAGCTGGGGGGCTAGTTAGGCCGATTGTAAAGTTATCTAACCATCTCTGCAGCCTGGCGCGGCTATGGAGAGATCTTTGGGTCTAACCCCAGTTTTCACGCATACCCCCTCTACATATGGACACACAAGCCTCCTTGAATTAATTTCATCTTCACGATTATTGCAAATTTGCTAACGCTACATCCATAGGGAGGGCTTCGCCTGAGTGATTGCGCTTCATGCTTTGTACGAAGAGATAAAGGTAAAAAAGAAAGAAAAAATCTTCGGCCAAAACCGCTTGATTCACACGAAAGGTTCGTGTGCTGCCCTGCACACTTGGGACACCTATATGAGCTGCGTCGACAGCACGTAAAGCAGACATTATCGAGATGGCAGTTACGCTCAAAAAGGTCATCCTCTGAAGCGGAAGGCTTCCTGAATTGTGCGCCGTTAATACAAAACAAGTTCCAGTCAGCTTTTGACTAGGTGCCTTCGGGGAGCAATATAACATCTCTTAATTCAAAACGTTGGCTTTAGCAGATTCGCTTTCCGTCAAGCACACCTTTCGTTTGATTCGACCATCAAATCGACCCCGTGCATAGTTTCTCAATTACCAATAGCTTGGGCGGGTCAAAATTACATGCGAGGAGATTGGCCGGCTCCTGGAATCGAGAGTTCAGCTGCTTGCCCTAATTCCCGCGCCATTTATTGTGCGCTTTTCACGGACAAGATCCAGAGCCCAACAGAGGTTCCGCCCGCAAAAAGGCAAGTGCAGAGAGCAGCATGAGCCGCCTTTGTTAATAATATATAGTTAACGTCGAATTTAACGGTATTTAAGTTGTGAGCAAGAAATGGTCATGGTAATTTCGAAGAAGCACAGGCTGAAACCCTCACAAACTGCAATGCTTCATTCATGCCTGGAGGACGAAGTTTGGGCCCTTTGTCTGTAGTGACTTGCCGCGCTAGGAAATCCTTCATACGAAATACCCCGCGGCGCACAGCCCCAGCATTGACAGTTATTCTGCCCTCAAACTGCTAGATTTATGTGATATTATTTCACCCATTCCTGAGAAACTAACATCACCCATTCCTTGTTGCATGTTTCTTTTTCAGTTTTATTTATTTTATTTTTCTTCGTCGTGAATCTCCACACCCAAGAGTTTCGCTCGGTTGGAGTGGCCGAAAGCTTGTTCCGTAAGCCGAACCAGAGCTATTGAATCAAGCAAAATGAATGAGGGCACGCCGTTGATTGTTCCCCGTGGTTTCAGCCATGCAGTCCACGAACTGAGAAAGTCCTCATCCATTGTAAGTAACAACACTTCCGGCGCGGCGGCGTTGGGGAAAAGGAAAAGGAGGGGTAGAGGGGCTTTTTTTCGATCCCTCGAGATATTCAAAGACAGATCGACGGGACTCATTTTGTCCATTGAGAGTTCAAAGTTATGGTTCTAAATACCCTTAATAGATATCATGCCTTAGTCTTTGATCTTTATTTTCTTTTCTTTTAGAACTGTAGTGGCTAATACTCCGAGCAGCCAGCACTCCCAAAGAAAATCCTGGTGCCGCGAACACGTCGAGGAAGCCACGGTATTTAGTTTGCTGTTGTCACCGTACTCCTTTCCTCTGCAGCATAATCTAACTGATACCATAGATGAAGGTTCGCTGCCTCCCGTTTTCAAGGTGTGGATTGATGATGCTATGAAGAGCCTGCTTGACCAAGAAGATACGGACAAGAATTTGCAGATTACCATCCTTGATAATGGGCCAAAGGTAGGAGAGATGACTATATACCTGGCACATATCTTTAAGGAAATGAAATTTTTTGTTGAAGGTCAATCTTAGGTGATTTCGTTGGGAACCTTGCTCTCTGACGGCGGTCGGACGCGGGAAATCCGAGGCACATATCTGCTTGCAAATCTACTCGAGGAACTACATTTGACGAAGGGGAAGCATGCATCAAAGCTGATCCACTTCAGCGATGTCTCCGAAGACCCGGTTAGCCGTATCAACCGAAAAATTAAGGACGAGTACTGGAACAACTTGACTAGACGGCTAGACGAGTCTATGATCGAGGCTGCTGCGCCGGACCCCAAGGACTGGAACGAGAACCCGCGCCCACGGATTTTTGTTCCATATGGCGAGGGGCGACTGTACGATTATTACTGCCAAGTTTCAAAGAACAAACCCGAATTAAAACTGGAGGTGCAGTACCTCCCCCAGGGTGAGGTTACCGCTGAATTCGTTCATGGCCTTCGAGATCGACCTGGTTTGCTCGCGCTCGAAATGGATTATTCGAACCCAGATAAATTGCGGGGACTGCAGTTTATTGTACCTGGTGGTCGATTCAATGAATGCTACTATTGGGATAGCTATTTTGCCTGTCTTGGTCTCCTGGAAATCGGAAGGATTGATCTTGTGAGGGACATTCTTAATAATTTCATATTCCAAGTGAAACATTATGGCAAGATTCCGAATGCAAATCGGTCATATTATCTCTGCAGGTCGCAACCGCCGTTTCTCTCGGATCTCGCCGTGCGAACTTTCCAAGGCATGAACAACAAGGAAGAGGCAGCTGAAGTTTTGCGATCCGGGATTCTGGCAGCAATCAAAGAGTACTTCACCGTTTGGATGTCGGAACCGCGATATGATCCGACAACTGGACTCTCGCGGTTTAAGCCGCCTGGTAAGGGTATCCCCTTGGAAGTCGAAGAAGGTCATTTCGACGCGGTTCTCTACAGCTACGCAGAAAAGTACACTTGTACAATTCCCGAGTTTATTAACCAGTATAACTCTGGGAATGTAAATGAACCTGAACTAGATGAATATTTCATGCATGATAGGGGAGTGCGGGAATCGGGACATGACACGTCGTAAGTCTGCTACTTTGACTTTAGGGATCGACCTAGTTTATTTGCTCCCGCAACAATGCTAATTCATAAGCAGCTATCGGTTCGACCAAGGCTGTGCAGACCTTGCCACTGTGGACCTGAATTGCCTTCTATACAAGTACGAAACCGATATAACTTGGGCCATCAAGACGGTTTTCAACGACAAGCTCCCCATACCAGCCGAATGGCGCACGACAGACATGGGGGATGACCATGTCGAAACATCAGCGTCCTGGCTCCAGCGTGCCAATCAGCGCCAGGAGCGTGCAAACAAATACCTCTGGGACCCTGAACAGGGAATGTACTTTGATTACAACACAAGAACCCATAAGCGCACCACCTATGAATACGTGACAACCCTATATCCGCTCTGGTGCGGCATCGCCAGCCGCGAACAAGCCGAATCCCTCCTTGCAAGAGCACTACCAAAATTCGAATGTGTCGGCGGCCTCAGCACCAGCACGGAGCAGTCCCGGGGCCCAGTCAGCATGCCTCACCGTCCCCCGAAGCAATGGGATTTCCCCTTTGGATGGGCGCCACATCAGATGCTTGCCTGGGATGGGCTGAAGCGATACGGTTACTTGCATGAAATGGAAAGGCTCGTATACCGTTGGCTGCAACTTATGGTTAGGGTCGCGGTGAATTACCACGGAGCGATCGTGGAGAAGTATGATGTGACTCAACTGGATAACCCCAGCCAGGTCGATGCGGAGTACGGGAATCAGGGGTTGGATTTTAAATACGCGAATATTGAGGGGTAAGCTTTGCCAGGCTTGTTTCTTCTTTTTCTTTTTCTTTATATTTCTTATTTTTTATTCATTTCATTTTTTTTTTTTTTTTTTTTTTTTTTTTTTTTTTTAAGGGTTTTCGGTCTTATATCATTGCTGACTGACACCTTTCGCGACTATAGATTCGGCTGGAGTAATGCTAGCTTTTCGTATGGGCTATCCTTGATCAAGCATCAGAAACTAATGGTGAAAGCTCTGGGACTCTGTGTCCCATACGATGATTTACGTATGGAGAGAGTTCATCGTTGACATATTCATATCGGCGGGCATTTATATTCCCTGCGGAATATCATGAATTTCCAACTTCTACTCTCCACACCGCGAGTACATGAATGTTAATGACGATGCGACGGATAGATAGGCTTAGATAGGGGCTTTTGGATACGACGATATCATGACATCCATTTTTTTTTTTAAATATATATATATAATATCTTGTGAGAACCTGTGCTTAGATTACCTGTGTTTAGAACCCTCTATTGTTATGCCAAGCCGATATGAAGTCCGCTTGTTCTGCATACATTTAACATTACGAGGTGACAGCTATAGAAAGGTGGGTTGTCCAAAAAGTAGGATCGCATTGGTCATATCAATTTAGTGGTTTGCCCACTATGAGATAGAATGGAACGTTTTGGGCGATGTATGGCCGCAGGATATGTGACAAAATGAGCCCAAATTGACAGGAATACAGATATATGAGTGCGCGGGCTAAGTGAAAATATCAATGGATGTAGAACCGGCTTTTCCAAACAAAACCATTGTTAGGTAGAAGAATTCGATCGTTTAGTCGTAAGAGTCGTGTTTACACGGAGAAATAAATACCTGGATGGAAAGCAGAAAGTTAACCAGGAGAATAAGAAGCATTTAGCAAAGTACATTAGATAGATAGGATGCACCAAAGTATAAATTTAGTTCTGATAGAGTAGGTCGTCCTCGTGAGGCTCATACTGAGATGAGGGTGGCACAAGAGATTTGCAAACCACCAACCGGCATATATCATTCCATGGCTGAATGAGATTTGCCAGGGAATCCTTCTGCGATTCATCCAAGACTACCGTATATTCCATATGAGCAACACCATCTTCCTTGTTGCCATAAATTATTTGTTTCAGTTGTTTTCGAGGTTCGGTGACATAAATCAACTCCCAAGGGCTGACTGCAATTGAGCCATTGGTGTTTCTGTAGAAACGAAGTCTGCTGCTGGCTGGTTGAGTTTTTGAGAATCGATCGCCTGCAATGCGCCAGTCAACGATCGATTGAAAAAATCCGGTCACCTCGGGAGCTGCACGGTTTGAAGGTGGGGGAGCGGGGCCGCTGTCATCATCTAGGTTCTGGTTCTCCGGTTGAATGGCGGAGCTGTTGAACTCGGCGAGCAATAGTGCGATGGTTAACTGGAGCTTTTGACTTAAATCTGCAAGTAGGAAATTTGCTTCCTGGTCGCTCCTCTCTTCCCTACCAATTACCAGTACTCGGTGCCCCGGTATCTTGGTGGCCGTGATACTTCCATCTGTCACTGGCGCTGCCGCGCCTGGTAATGCTTGCGATTGTTGCCGCATATTAAAACTCATCCCGCCAGGTACCCGCTCCATCTCCCACGTTCCACCTACCCGGGCCGAGAGGTTACCATTCACCAACGCCCTAAACTGACGGTAGAGCCGCTCCCCAGGCTCTCCCTCCGTCACGTATAGGTGAGACCAGTTTCTATCAGAAAGCGCGAGTATAGATAAGTCGACAATGCATGATGGAATGGCACGAGCAGGGCGGACGAGAGTGTCGTAGCTAAAACCTTGGTCGTAGCCTAGAAGAATAATGCGAGCATCCACATTCTTGAAATTGGGTGTGCCTGGCGAGGGCGTATTTACGGAGGACTCCGCTTTCTGTTTTTGCTCGTTACATATTGAGTAGATGAGAGTATATGTGTTCAACAGGAGGTCCTGAACGTCGTGAAGGAGTTTCTCTTCGCATCCAGAGAATGTGTGTTGGGCTTGTCCTAGGGTATAGCCTGGGTATGGAAGGGCAATGTCGCACGAGACTTGCGCTGAATAGCGGACCGACAGGCGCTGGAGTCTTTGCAATGCGGCGCGAAGTGGAGGGCGATAGGCGGCGCTGAGTGCAGCGGCGGACAGAGGTTGCGGAGGCGGGGGAAGCAGGAGAAGCGCTAGCGGTGGATGATGGCCAGCCATGATTAATTAATTATATTAGCAGTTTGTTGCGCTGTGCTGCTTTTTTTTTCCAGAAGGTGAGTGTATGGCAGAAATATTTAACTATCGCAGTAAGAAAGAAATCCAAACGAAGCGATCTAACAAGGATTGTCCATTAAATAAATAACTATCCTAGGAGGGGTTTCTTTGTCACTCTCCAAGCGCTCCGTTGCAACCAACTCCCTGCTCCAGTTAAATATTTAGCGCCCACCGCCTGAGGCATTTGTTCGCAGACACACTTGAACAAAACAACATGGTATGGTATTGGTAACTTATCCTTACCTAAATCATAGGCTTGTGCGCGCTCATGTTCAGCCCGCATCTGCCCTTGGATTTCAAGCCTACAGAGTAAATGAAGTCCAGTGGACCTCTGGCTGGGTCTTCATTATTATTATTATTATTGCCCATCCATCCATCTCACACTCTCGTCTTGATCAGCGGCTCTCACATGTCAAGGCCGCGTTCCTCCCAGTGAGTGGAGTGGTTGGGTTGTGTTGGGCACAAAAGCAACGGAACAGCTAGTTAGCTGGTGGCTTTCTGATCATTAAATAACTAGCTCTTCGCTCGACAGGCCATTGCATTATTGCATTGCATTGGCCCAATGGTGCTATTCCAGCCTTTCGGACCCCCGCGAACACTAACTAGCTCAAGCATTAGCTTGAAGTAACTTAACTAGTTATTTAAACAAGCTAGTTGCAATTTCAACGCCAGCTGCTGCCGTTTTACCCAACCAACCGTCATGGCAACTACCATTCTTTGCCTACCAACCAACCACTATTATTATTATTATTATTACCAGCGAGTCTCGATCTTCTGATCCATGCTGACCCTTGGGGGCTGTGAGGGCATGAAGGAACCAGGGTGGGTTGTCAAACATGGAGAACATCGGCTCTGACAGGCCGCAGAGCCTCCTAGGCCCGCATATAAAATATTCAATGCGTTGACAAGTTGACGCTTTATGTATCTTCCCCCTTAAATCACACTCCAGCCTGTAACGGATGAAAACACTCGCAAGATGTCTCGCGTGGATGTGGTTGAGATCACGGATACAATGACTGACACCGTCATGGTCCATGAAAGAACACCGTCTGTTGCCTCTGAACTTCGACCAGCGGGCTGAGAATGGCAATTTTGCTAACACTATTTTGCACAGTGGTGATGAAGAAAAGGTCACAGTGACAACAGATGCTATGCTCCATCGCTTTGACAGGGACAGGGCAGCCCAGGCTGCCGCAGCCGAGATCGTACCAAAAGCACGAGCTAAACGACATGCTGCAACGCTTGCTGCCATGCGAAGGCTATACGAGGAGCGGAATAGTAACGGCATGAAGAACCTTCTTTTCTCCACCATTTTCAATGGTTATACACATTTACCTTCCGACCATGATCTTCACGACCTGGCTCGGTATCAATTCCCTCCCAGGGCATTACTCGAGGCTCAGGTTTGCGATTTCTATCCCGACCACGCGGAAGTTAAAGGGGTCCCTCTTGGAGATATTGAATCCCGTATGCTAGTTTCCCCCTACAATTGCTTCTTCCATGATCCTCCGATATATACTCCCATTTTGTATTGACAAAAGCAGACATGCTGACTCTTCTCAAGAGTGGCAAGACAAGCCTCACGGCGTTCAAGTTCGGTGGATGTAAGAGAAACTTATCATGCCGGGCTCTGTAATGATCATACACTGATTAATAATGAAATAGACATGTCCCAGTTGGTAGAGGAATTTATCACTCTGTGGGTTAAATGCTCCACGGCTCTAGCCTGTTGGGCTGGAACGAGTGCTGATTCCAAATTTCGATTTAGTCTATTGAGGACTTGTTTCGACACGCGAGCAATGAGCACCCTCGCCCATTTAACAACGCTGGCCATGTTGGCTTTGCGTATGTTGAGCTCGACAATTTAAATTTTCGGCATCGTGAAGAGGTCGAAGATCTGCGAGACACTTACTGCTTGCTCTCAAGGCTAGAGCATTTGTCTACTTCTGCGCCTGATTATAAAGGAGATGGTTTATCTCCCCAGACCACCGAAACATCGGTTGGACCTGAGCCACTGGACTGGGAGTGTCACCGAGGTGATAGAAATGCGAAGCTGCGAGCTGATCTAGAGTGGCGAGCAGATCATCTCAACACGGAGCTCACTTTCTGGGAGTTAGTTGCGTCCGATATACCTTGGCAAATCTCTGATGGTCTCCCGATCTGCGCAAGCGGGCCCTTGGGACGAATCAAGCCAGTCATCAACAGCTATGATTTTCGAGTTCTCTCCAGTCACCCAGCGTTTCTTGATGCCCAACTCGTTCGAAATGAGTTTCGGTTTTTCCATAGGAATGATGGTTCGCTCTAATATCCACCCTGTCGTAACCAAGACGAGACGGTGTACTCAAGCTGATAATTTTATGCAGGTTTTCTCTTGACCCTGTCTGCTGCGAAAGGCATTAATTATCTCGATGCTCGACTTCAAGAGTATCTCCGACAATCTCCTGACGACATCTTGCGAAACCCAGGGGCTTCGGCCGTGGGTCAAACCCTAAAGGAGTTTGCATCAACAGGAACGAGCACTTGGGAAAAACCCACTGCTGAATGGCTTGTCGTCCACCTCGCAACCGAAATCGGCGCATGCCCACACAATGACACTCTGGGCCATAATCAGATTTCTATAGTGGAAGCATACCAGGATATTCTTCGTGATCTTGTTTGTAGCCGAGAATCTAGCTCCTCATTCTAGGATTCGGCCATACTAACAAGAATCTATCAGAAACTACGTACCTATGAACCGTGGAGGCGCGACGAGACCGTTCGGTTGACAAGGACTTTTCTGCAGTGCATGGAGGAAATCAGGTTCATCAGCAAGATGCTAGAGTCGAGGCAGAGCCTGTTCACGCGGTTGAAGGAAGATGTTCGAACACATGATGAAGAGGATCGCAACAATGACATACCACACAACCCTGGCGGCGAGTCTTGCATGCATAGGGTGGACTGGGCTTTGGGCAAAATCCGACAACAGCGTGATGATATTGAGAATATTGCCCACGAAATTAAAAATTCCATGGATGATGTAGGCTGGCCCCATCTTCTGATTATAATACCCCTGAGGGGGCTCCCCCCCCCCCACACACACACACCCAAAAAAAAAAAAAAAAAAAAAAAAAAAAAAAAAAAAAAAAACCCAGTCGCTCAAAGCATTCCGTCCAAACAAGAACCAGTCCATCCGGCAACTCATATACTTACCTCCATTCTCATGCAGCTCCTCCATCTCCGCACCATCGAACAAAATGAACTCACCATCGTTCGTGACAGCCAGCAGCGTGCGATCATGCTCTTCACCGCAGTGACGGTAATATTCCTCCCGCTCTCCTTTTGCACCTCCTACTTCGGCATGAACCTACAAGGTATCTCAGACACTGCCCGTTCGGAACGGTACTTCTGGTACGTCTGCGGCACGGCCGGATTTTCCATAGTAAGCGTGATTTCCATTTACGCCTTTTGGCACCCGGCTAAGGATCATCTGATGACCCTGCGGGAGCACCGGAAGTCGAAGCGCTTGGCAAGGGAAGAGAGGAAGCGGAGACTAAAAAGGAGGATCTCGAGTGAAAATGTGTAGAATTTGGAAGTTAGTAAGGCATATATACTGTTTTTACGTTTTAGTGCGTTTTGTTGATTACATTTTGGTCATTGATATTACCCCTTTAATTTTATCCAGTTTTCCGTTTCTTTTTTCTTAAATATACCAGCTCCGTCTACCTTTATTGTACAGCTTTGAATTTTTGTTTGTTTTCTCCCCATTTTGAGGTAATCCCGAAATTATATTTAATTTCTCGTAGTTTTTATTCGCCCTAAATTTATATATTCATCTTTCAGCCAGTGGCTGCTGTTTGTCCACATCGAATATTACTTTACACCTTCCACATTATTTTTGTCGTAAGTTGCTGGATGGAGAGTTGTGGCAATTACAGCAGGAAGCAGAAAACTTGACCTCGCTAAGTGCGCCACTTGACCTCGTTATGTAAGCTGACCTCACAAATGTGGCCCGTGCCACTACCTGACCTCACTCAATACATCTTTTCTTGTAATTTGAAACCACTCTTTCTTTCTTAATTATTTATCATCAATTCTATAATCAATTCAAAATCAATTTAAAATCAATTTAATACTGAAATTATTCTTGAATTTAATAATAAAGTAAGTATTTATATAATTTACACTGAATTAATTATTAACTGATTTTCAATCAATTATTAATTACTTAAATATACAGATTGAATTTATTTTATTACTATAATTAATTAACAATTAATTCAGAATCAATTCAAAATCAATTCAAAATTAATTTAATACTGAAATTATTCCTGAATTTAATAATAATACTGAATTGATTATCAACTGATTTTCAATCAATTATTAATTACTTAAATATATAGATTAAATCTATTTTTATTACTATAAGAGCCTGTTCAGTGCGTCCGTACTTTTTGAACACAATAGTGAATCTCATTAAAAATAGTGTATTTATCAATTATTTAGTAGCAAGCCAGTGTTACATCATCATACTATTTCATAATTGAGATCACTTTATACTGGCTTTTTTTTTAATTTCATATTTATCAATGTGTCTGTGTTGAAATTATATTCTCTCAAATCTATAGTTGATTTGTCTATATTTAACTGTCTTTATTAGCTAGAATTTATGAAAGCAGTGAATAAGAATGTTATAGTATGATATCTCAATACAATATCTGAATGTGAAGAATGATAATACTTAAATCTCTACAATTTCAACCTCACTGAGTCAATGATCAGATTCTCAATTATTATTATTCTCTCAAACACTCTCTCAAACACACTCTGAAACACTCTCTTATCAAACACCTACTATCTCTCAAAAGTGAACACTTGCTTCTCAAACCAGATATCTCAGAATATCATGAAGTCTTATGATGAAAAAGACCCTGCTTACTGAACTCTTGAAGATGAAAAAGAAAGAATTGAATACTGATAATAACAACTTCAAACCTGTGAATTGAAACCTTGCTACACAGACTGTCAAGCAGTCAACAGGTCAGACAATAATCAAAGAAGTATATAATAATCAGTGAAGAAAGATTAAATGAATTTAAATACTTTGAATAAGATATAAAAATCAGATATTCAGCTGAATATATAATCACAGATATAAAATCTATATCAATGATAAAGAGATTATAAATAAGTATTTCTTTAAACATTCTGATCTTGAAATCTTTCAAGAATATGACTCTGAATTTCAAGAACTTACTGAAGAATTACTTAATAACAGACTTATCACTGACTGATTTGTAATTAAATATTATATAATAATATCTGAAATGAGAGAATCTTCTGTAATGAATTCAGAAACTAAAGAAAGTTCATTATCTTCTACAATAAATCTGTCAGTCTTCAGAAGTATCAATTATGTAAAAAAACACTCAAAACTAGAGAATATTAATGAGAATATTTAAAATCTGACTGCAGCTGTAAACAGTCTCAGTCAGATTAATATGCAGATTGAAGTTGAAAGAGAAACTGAGCAAGTCATTAAGCTATTTATAAGTGAGATACAGAATCTACTATCAGAAGATTGAAAGATTGACAGTGAGATTTCTTATTAATGATATGCTATAATTTCATATTATTTTCTCAATATTCAAGAAGCTCAGCTGTATCTAGGTTTGAAATATAGCTCAATCAGTGTTCAGTGAGATCATATTATGCAGATGTTAAATAAGATGTCACAGTCATAGTGAGAGTAGTAGAAGAAATGATGAGAAAAGTAGTAATAAGAGTAGTAATGAGAGTAGTAATGAGAGCAGTAGTAATAATACTTTTGAATCATTCTTTTTATATCTTATTTCTTTCAAAATAATCAAGAACATGACTGAATTTTGCTCAATATTATAATAATAATGAATTATACTTACAAACATGTGTTTTAAAACATCACAACTTTTTATGTGAGATGATTAGATGATTTAGAGTATTTTATTAACTCATAAATTATAATATGATATTATATACAATGAATACATCAATATATTATCATTTTGTATTTTTAAAAGTGAAATTATGTGTAGAATTCAACTATTTTTGTTAAGATATATGTAAGCAATCTTGATTCATGCATCAATTGCATGTGACTTACTGATTAATCTTTTATATTTTTAATATATCTCTTATAGAACTCTCACATTTTCTCTGCAATCTGATCTCTTCTTCTAATCATCTCATCACTATTCTCTCTTTTATTCATTATATTCAACTATTCTGACTTCATTTCATCATTCAAATTCTTCAGATTAATATTATCTAGATCTTCATACTTATTTATAAAGTTATGAAATGCTGTCAATATGAAAACAAGATTAATTTAAGTGATAATGAAGAATTCATCTCTTTCTTAATTGTATATTTGAAATCACTGTTTAAATACTCTGGAAACTTGCTTAATTACACTCTGCAAACTAACATATGAAAAATTGAATAATTCTTTCTTATTAGCAGATCATTTATCTATCTTTTCAAACTTCTTAAGATGATATCACACATCAGAATAAGAAATCAATATTATAAAGACTCTTTTTAAATAATCAGCATTCACAAGAAAATAGCAGAACTTCTTCACTAAAAAGTTATTATACTCTTGAGCCAGATTAAAAACATATATATCATGAGCAGAACCTTTCATTCCTGAGTATATATACATAAAGTTCATCTCAAAATCACATGCTGTCAGAATGTTCTGTGAGATTCATTCTTTTCAATTTTATCAGTCAGATTACTGATTAGAAGAAATGAATATTGAAAGATAAGTATCATCTAATACTTTAATACAATCTCTAAAGAATGATCACTGCTTAGAATTACTGCTGAGCAAGTCTTTGCTATATTTCATAGAAGATTTTAACAATTGTACAAGCTGACTGTAAAGCACACAGAGTGCTTTCAACATCTCATGAAATACTTTATATAAAATGAGTAAGTATTTTTAAAACAACAAAAGTTATATTATAATTATATGAGAAGCTAATTCTTACTTTGAAACTGTATTAAGTGAATGCTCAAACCTTTTCACAGTATCTTGATATGAAGATTCTTGTATAATAATATAGAGAAATATCATTACTTTCTCTTCCTTCTTCATCACATCTATAACACTGAATTCAGAGATAGTTGTATGCTTTTTGAGAAGAATAATGAATTGAATGAATGTTTCTCAATGAAGATATGTGACATTCTTAATACAATTAGAATGAGTATTTGAATTCAGTAGCTGAGCAGTATACAGAGCACTGTTGAAAGATCTTTCATATAATATTATAATGTGATGAAACTGAAGCAGTGACTAGTCAGTGATATTATGTAGAGATAGTTGTTTAAAAAGCTGTATAAGTGAGCTTGACTATCTTGCTTGAATAGTGAGCTCATAGACTACAGAGTTATTATGAGAATATCACAGATATAATACTTAGTATACTAAGAAGATTGTATAAGATACACAGTAACTTCTATATATATTTCAGTAGAAGAAAAGAAATGAATCACTGACTTCTTTGATAAGAAGTCAGCATCTAGCTATTCTATATAAATAATGAGTGAATATTCTTCTCTCATTTCATAAGCAAGAATAGCTGAAGTGATATCTCAGCAGTATCTTATTATCAAGAAAGAGTAATCTGCTGATCTTATATAGAAGCAGAGTTCTCTTATTCATTAATCAGATCTTTCTATAATATATCTGAATAATGTTATAGAGTAGTTGAAAACTGATTCAGATGAGATGAAATTATCTACATGAAAGTAATAAGCTGTGTGAAATCACAGCAGAATCTTGATACTGCTGAAAGTATGATAATACTCTTCTCTTTAAAAGTATAGTCTCTATATTCTTAAGATTACTGAATTAGAAGTTATCTTTGTTGTATAACAATGATTATCAACTGATTGACAGTGTATATACTGTATATAATACAAAGAAATAGATGAGTTTTTCTGCTGACTGTGTAGATCTTTCTTTTCCTATCTTCATTCAAATTAAATATATGATAAGTGAGTTCCTTATATATCAATTTAAAATGTGAAAAACATAGTTAATAAGTAACTTACAGATCTCTTATTATATTCTATTCTATGTATGAAATTCTCTGCAAAAGTAGTGTGTTTTAGAGACAAAGCTAACAGTAGTAGTAGGATTTTTCAAAAAGATCTCTTCTCTTTATAACACATTTTTCTTCTCTCTCTCTCATCTGTAATAGTGAGTGCATGAAAGCATCATTCTTAGAAGACAATAAGAGACTTATTCTGACATTTTCTAGTGAATAAACATCTTCATGATGCAGCTGCAGTCTTCATGACTATCAAGAAAGCCAGGTTGAAGACAGCAGTATCAATGAGCTGTGAAAGTATCACTTTCATTGCTACATCTCCTCCTGCTTCTCTTACAGCCACAGTGATAGTTGCTATGCCTTATAGTGAGATGTCATTTCTTCTGCTGATTAGTGTGTCTGTATCTGATCTGTTCTCTACTCTTTCTACCGCTGTTGCAACACTGCTCTCTCTCTCAGTCAATACAGTGATATATGACCCTGTGTGATCATTTGAAGAGAAATCTGAGAAGAGCTTGATTCTGAGAACAGTGACTCTGAGAAGCTTAATCTGTAGTTCCTCTTTCACAGCATGTCTGAGCCCTGCTCAGAATGCTGCTGAATTGAATCTGCAGAATTCTGCAGTTTCTTTATCTTCTCTCTGTGAGAAGGCTCTGATACAGTCTCTGATCAGTATTACTACTTGTCTGCACTGTATTAAGCAGCTGAAGAAGAAGGGAATTTTATACATCTATCTCTTCTCTTACTCTCATTATTTTCATTATATTTATAACAATGACTTCTGTCTCTCTGTAAGTATTACTTCACAGAAAGACATTGTATCAGCTCTGATAAGAAGTCTAGATACTCAAGCAGTACAGAGTGAGAATCTCAGAGCTTCAAGTGTTAATAAATTCTATCAAGACTGAAGAGGTTCTTCTTACTTGTCTGTAAAAGAAGATGAAAGTGTGAATCTCTGAGATAAAAAAACATCTCAGAATGACTGATCTTAAGAAGAGATCAGCTGATATCATTATTAAAAGTACTGTGAAGATTAATCACTGATTAAAGAGAATCTCACTTCAATTAAAGCAGATAACTGAGATGCTTTGTAAGTTAATAAGTTGATATTTTTATATATTTCTCATACTCTTCTGCAGTGCTGCAGCACTAACTTCTCAGCAGATAAAGATACTGATATCAGAGACTTCAACAGTGAAGAATAAGTTTGATAAAGATATAATTATTAATAAGTAGACTCTGATCTCTCTTTTTACTTTTTCAGTAAGCTGCAGCTCTATTAGAATAGCAGCAGTCTGTAGATTAATAATATTAATCTTTTTATTAATTTTCAATATTTCTTTTCTCTAATCACTTCAGGAATTTTACACTTGTATAGTCTCATTAAACTTCTAAAAAACTCTTTGAAAGAAAATAGAAGAAGAGTATTACAGAGTCTATAAGATATCAGCTTATTACTATAAGATTATCTCTAAAAAACTCTTTAAGAAAAATAAGAAGTCTTAAGCAGTATATCTTACTCAATGTCTCTAATATATAACAGAGTGATCTCTACTAGCTATCTTATAGCTTATAATCTCTTTCTCAGTATTTTTCAAATACTTAAGCAATTCTCATAAATTCTCTGATAATAAATAATCTTCTTATTTAATAAGATATTAAAGCTTACTGTAATATATTCACTTATTCAATATTTTCTTCATAAGATATTCAGTATTACTCTCAATCTTGATATTATCTGACTAAGACAGCTTCACTCTGAGATATTACTTATAGAGCTTTAAATAGAAAATATGAAAAACAGAATAAATTGATTTCAATTCTGTAAGTAATTTCAACTTATATATCTGCTTATTCATTACTCTTATTACTGAGAAAGATTCTAGCTATTACTTACTAAGCTTCTTACATAGTCTTATTATCTTGATATTCTTTGCTAAAAGTAGTACTTGATTCTCTATCAAGAACTTCATTGAAAGATGTTTTCAATTATAGTATTTTATCTATCACTTCTGAATATAATGAATACTTTTTATCATCTTCTTATAAATTTTATTTAAAAGTTTCAATCTTGCTTTTACTTCTGATACTGAGAGATACTCTGTTCTCTGTATCTGTTCAACATTCTGACTGTCTATTTCTCTCTTTAAAACATTATTTATAACATCACTGAGTAATGAAGAATTATATTTATAATAAGTATAGAAAGAAGATATCTTTAAGATTGTATTCTTTGTATTATTATATATAAATTCAGTGATTAGAAGATGTTTGAGTCAATTATTCTGATAATATAAATAAAACACTTAAAGATGCTGTTCTAGTATCTGATTCTGATGTTTAGTCTGATCATCTGTCTGCAGATGAAATACAGTACTGAGAAGATATCTTATTATAAGATGATAGTAAAAAGCTAATCAGTATTTGCTGATAAAGAGAGATTCTCAATCTGTTATTAATAATTTTAGAGTATTATAATTATGAATAATAATATTTAAAAACAGGTCAGTCAATTCAGAGGCTTTAATCTTTTTATAAATAGAGATATATCTAACTATCTTCATAAAGCAGTTAACAATGACTAAAATTAAGTTATATTCTTTGACTCTTGTTGACTTCAGCAGATTAACTATGAAATTCATTGATAAATTCTGTTATAAGTTCTTTGAAATAGATAGTAATATTAACTTACTGTATTACTTATACTGCAGGATCTTTATTCTTTGATAGATATTATAAGTCTTAATATACTCTTTGACATCTGTCTGAAGCTTGTCTTAAATATATTTATATTTTAGAAGCTTCTCAGTCTTCTCTAATCTGAAGTGTTCTGTATAAAAATTATTATAATAAATTCTCAATAACTTCTGACACACTGCTCTGCTATAAGAAATGAAGACTGAATTATTCAGCAGTAGAAGTTCACATTCTTCTAGTTATCAGTGACTTGATTTCTTAGCAGCACTGCCCTGCTCAGAGTCTGTCTCTTTCAAGTTTAAACTGAATTCTTTCTTCTTCAACTTCTGAATTCAAGCTGTAGTAGAGATATCTCTCTTCTGTAACTTATCAATGAATTTCAAAAGTAGTCAGATTGAAAGATTGTAGACTGTTTCATTCTTTATCAATTCAATAATTGTAAGATATAATACAAGAAGCTTATAATCTTCAGTGTTAGTTCTCTGTGAGAATTCAGGTTTTCTTTCACCTTCTATACTGAGTCATGCAGCTGTCTTATCAGTGCTGTTTCTGAGCTTCAGAGAATCTCAATCTTCTGCAGCCAGCTTCTTCTACAGTGATAATAGAGATTCTTTTATAGAATTCTTCTTCATATTAATAATATTATAATTAAGCTGTTTAGATAGTATATCAGCAGAGTTAAGCTGATCTGAACAGTATCAGATATAGAAATCATACTCTGAAAGCAGCTCTGCTCACCTGGCTTGACATTCTGTCAAGCTCTTTATTATCAAGAAGTAATACAGATTTGTATAATCAGTGAGAACTTACACTGAGTACTTACTACTCTAAAGATAATGTTGTCAGATCTTAAAGAATTTAACAATTACTAACATCTTCTAATCATAGATATTATATCTTCTCTATATAAGTAATAACTTCTTAAAGAAGAAGATCACTGATCTTTATTCACAGTATTTTATAGACTCTGTGAAAAAGTCTTCTCTCACAGATAATTCATTATCTGTTTTCTCAGAAATAATTATTCTCTGATTCTTTCAACATTGAAAGATTTCTGATATTAACTGTGAAAAGATTTCACAGATCTCATTCTCAGATATATCAGTCTCACACTGACTGAGTAAGTTGAGATTAAAGTGATTCAGTATTGTGATATCTGTGAAAGCTTATTTCAATTCTGTAAATATCTGTATGATATCTTGAGTGAGAATAAACAGTTCTGTTTTTCTGTCTTTCACACTTCTCTTTAACAGATCTGTAAGAGAGATAGTAATCTGTGAATATGTATAAATGAATTATCTGTAGAAATTTACAAATTCTAGAAATATCTGCATCTCACAGTATATCTGCAGTGCTGATCAGTTCTCAATGATAAAGACTCAGCTTCTGTTCATTGAAATGTCATTTATCTCAATAATATAATCTAAGAAATCAATCTCCTGCATGTAGAATAAGCATTTTTCAGTATTTATATAGAGTTAATACTGTCTCAAGTGACTCAATACTTCTCAAACATGAGTATTGTGTTCTTTCTCTGTTTTTGAGAAGATTAGAATATCATTCAAGTATACTATACAGAAGATGTTGACAAGGCCCTGCAGTGTCTCATTTATATAGATCTGAAAGATGACTGAAGTGTTATAAAGATTAAAAGATAAAACAAGATATTCAAAATTGTTATACTTGATATGAAAAGCTGTTTTTCAAATATCATCTTTGTTAACTCTGATTCTATAATAGATATCTTATATATCAATCTTTGAGAACATCTTTGCTTCAGATAATTAATCAATCATCTTATCAATTAATAATAATGAATAGTAATTCTTAATCATCATCTTATTAAGGTCTCTGTAGTCTATGCATAGACATAGTCTATCATTCTTCTTGAATATAAAGAGTATAGATGCTTTTACTAAACTCTTTGATAAATATATTCAGTTCTTTAATTATACTTCTTCAAGATATTTGCACAGAACATTCAATTTCTTTACAGACAAGTTATAAAGAGACCTGTACAGTGCTGTTACACTGTCTTCAAGATGAATCTTATATTATATCTTGATATCAGAAAACTTCACTGCTTTTCTTTCTGAAAAGAGATTCTTAAAATCTGTAAAGAGATATCATATATATCTGTCTTTAATAATGAATACTGCTGCTAATCTTGTAGTGAGAATGATGACTTCTTCACCTGTTTTCAAGTCTCAGTCATCTGCTACATAGTATATTAACTTAATCTTTTTCTCAAGATTCTTTCAATGAAACTCTTCAGATTTCTCTATCACTGTCTCTTTATTAGTGAGACAGTACTGTCATATCTAAGTGACTCAGTCAATGAGAGAATTGTTTTCTCTTAATTATGAAAGATCTAGAATGATGTTCTGTAAGAAATCCCGCTCCTCGCGGATCCTTTACCTCTATTCCTATCTCTCGCGTAATCAATAGGGCTAGCGGCCCTTGGCTACACACAACTATATAGACTGAAGTTCATGAATACTATTTACAACTCAGCTTGAATACTATTATACACTTGACTTCTACATTTATCTTTCTACTGTGAACACTTCTAGTAGTTAACAGTATATATCATGCCAAGCTGTAAACACCTGAATAATCACCTATGAGCACTTATTCTTACATTTCAAGCTCAGTCAGTCAGCAACCACCTGTTATGACTGAAAGAACTAGAAACTCACATGCTTCAATCTCTGCAAACCCTACTGCAGGCACTCAGAAGCAGCCACTTGAACTATGAATAACCCTCATGAAAGAAGTTTCAGAGGACTTATCAATCACTCATAGAACATCATTCTCTGCATCTGTGACAGAGAAACCCTCTGAATCCATGAATGAACTAATCTCAGTGAAGAACATTCTTGAGCATCTCTCACAGAATCAAGCTATTTTTCTACAAGAAATGCTTACTGTCTGCAAACACTCTCAAACTGAGTCTCTAGACATGATCTTCAGAGATACTCACAAACTGAAAAGAAACTTTCTCAAGTCACAATCACTTAAGATCACCTATTGAATCACAATCTATAAAAGCTTTTATAAGTTTGTATTTGAAATTGACTTACAAGCCCAGCTGTGTGATATGAAAGATGAAGAAGCTGTCATCTACATAATGACAGACCTCTATTACACTGAAGTCAAGAACTGGCTGAATCATCTAGAGAATGATTATGAGAGATTTCAATGATCTGTTCTCAAGACCTATCTAGAGAATAAGTTGAGAGACTCTGTGAGCTGGACAGAGAATACCTGAGCTGTGATTATCAATATTAGAAAAAGAGATGAGAAATCTGATGAAGACTACTCACAGCACTTCATAAAATTATGATGTGAATTGAGATCTGTGAAAACAGGGCTCTGAAACAAGATCTGAATGATGATATTCATAAAGAGACTGAATAAAGACATGCAGAACAAGCTCATTGAGTAAGACTCTAAGCTCTTGACTCTGAAGAAACTGATGACTCTTATTCATCACTTACAGATCACTGTGAGAGTCACAGACCTGTGAAGAGTGAATCATTGATCAGTCTCATAAGAGTCAGAACAACAGAGGACAGATTTGTTAGGAAAAGATGATAAGATACAGAGAGATTTATATCTGACTGCTGAGCAGAGAGAGAGAGCTTCACAAGCTTCTGTGAATAGAGTGTATAACAGAGAGATTAAGAAAAAGAGACTCTGCTTCATCTGTTCTAAATCAGAATATCTCTGTGCAAACTGTTCAGATAAATCAAAATAGAAATTTGAGAAGTCATGAACAGAGTCAGCAACAGCCTTCTTAAGAGCCTTGAAGCTGACACCTGAATCTGTTGCTCTCTCAATGAAAATGCTTACTCATGAAGAGAGACTGTGCTGCAGTGCTGCTGTCTCATAAGTATGAAAAGCATTGATGAACTCAGAATCTCAGATCACTGTGATGTTTCTAAAGCTCATGAAGTGAATGAGTTGAAAGATGAAGACTGAAAACCTGCTCTTATAACAAGCAGAGTGTGAGAACTCAGATCTGAGAACTGAGAGACTTGTGAGAGTCATCTTTGAATTGTAAGATCTCTCTGAAATCTGAAGAAGATTTGTAAAAACTGTGATTATCACAGATATCACAGATGACATGTATTTGAGACTTACATGACTTTAAAGACACAATCTGCACATAGCTGTTCATGAGTCAGGTTTATACTTTCAATCAGTATTGACAGACTCACTCACAGAGATAGAAGCAGTTGATGCTGCAGAGTTAATTAGAGGAGACAAGCTTATCTATATAATAACTTTGTGAGTGTCTGAGAATCTTGTGATCATGAAAACTGAGCTTCAGATATCAGAGAAATACTGAGATCTCACAGAGGTGTTTAGCTCAGCTAAGACAGCTGAGCTTTCTTCTCATCATAAGAAGAATCTGATAATAGATTTGATAGAAGAGTAGAAACTCTTCTGAGAATTAATCTATAAGCTCTCTCATCACAAGACAGAGATCTTGCAGATCTATGTGAAGAAGAATCTGAAGAATGATTTCATCTGACCTTCACAGACCTCCGCGGGAGCCTCTGTGATATTTATAAAGAAGAAGAATGAAGATCTCAGATTGTGTGTAGACTACTGTGACCTGAACTTCAAGATAATAAAGAGCTGCTATTCTCTGTCTCTGATTAAGAATGTGATCAACTGTCTCATGAGAGCTGTCATATTCATACAACTGAATGTAATCAATGCATATACACAGCTGCAAATACAGTCTGAGAATGAATGAAAGACTGTCTTTAGAACTGCACTGAGATTGTTTAAATATCTAGTGATGTCTTTTGATCTGACTAATACTTCTGCAGCATTTCAGTCTTTCATCAATAAAATACTTTATACATATCTGAATATCTTTATGATAATATATCTGAATGATGTGATGATGTACTTCATAAAGAAGGAAGAACACACTGAGCATGTGCAAAGTGTGTTAAAGGTCTTAGATGAGACAGAACTGTATATTAAGCTTATAAAGTGCAACTTCAGTGCTTACTAGATTAATTTTCTAGAATATGTAATTATCATGAATAATATTCAGATGAAATCTTCATAAGTTGAGACTATTCTATCATGACTGAAGTTAACTAGTATTCATGAGATTCAGATCTTTCTGAGCTTTGTGAATTTCTATAGATGATTTATCTTTGTATTCACAAGAATCTTCTTAGCTCTTACAGATATGCTGAAGAATAAAAATAAGAAGAAGTCATTCTGTGAACAGAGAATGAAAAGATTGTTAAGAAGAGAGAACTGTGAGAACTTTCTTATCTCAGAAGCTTGCAGAGTCTTTACAAGATTAAAACAGGCATTTATGAATATAGTGATACTGTTTCACTTTGATCTCTTACTCTTAACTAGATTGAAGACAGATGTCTTCTTCTTTGTGATTTCAGAAATAGTCTTATAACTACAGCTAAATGAGAACTGAGTTTCAGTGATCTTTTTCTTATAGAAGATGCAATCTGCAGAGATTAACTATGACATTCATAATCAGAAGCTTCTTACAATAGTGAAATTCTTTCATCACTGATGTTACTACTTTGAGAGCCTCATGATAGTGATTACTGTTAGAACTGATCATGATAGCTTATAACAGTTTGCTTCAATCAAGAAACTCTTACAGTGACAGGTTCACTGAGCTCAGAGACTGAGTGAGTTCTGATTCAAGATAGAATATATCAAGGGAACTAAGAACTCAGTGAACAGATTCTCTCACAGGTCAGACTATGTTAAGAAGACCAGGGTGACAGACACAGAGAGACTAGAGAAGACAGAAAAGCTTCATAAGATACTCAGACTGAGTGTTATGAAGAGATTGACTGAAGAGTCTCTCAATCCTCTATGAGAGAAGAAGAAAAAGAGAGAGAAGAAGCCTGTATAACTACTCTCTACAACACTGAGAGTCAACACTCTGAGAATCTCTGTGAGAATTCTTGAAGAGAGTATCTATAATCTGAAGAATTTGTAGACTTTGAGAAGCACTGTGAAAGACCTGATGTAAGAAGAAATAGAGTATAAGTCTTTGTAAGATCTTCTATTCAGATTGTCTGAACTGCAACTGAAGAATGAATATGCTCAGTATATTTGAAAACTGCTCATAGCAGGAACTAATCCTGCAGAAACAAAGAGTTGAAGAGACTTAAATAATCTTCTGCAAAGAGAGGGCTGAATTTATGTGCCTGTGAATAAGTTTCTATATATAGAACTCATTAAAAGGTATCATGACTCTTCTCTAACAGGTCATTTTACAGACACTAGAACTCATGAGCTGCTTGTAAGAAAATACTTCTGACTGAAGATGCAAGAACTTATGAAGAAGATAGTGAATTCTTATACTGTTTGTCAGGATTCGCGGGTAGTATGATTCAGATTATATGAAGAACTTACTTCTCTACCCATTCTGTAGAAACCTTGAAAACAGCTAGAAATGAATACTCTTATAAGCCTCTCTGAAAGCAAGAACATATATGATGCCTGCTTTGACAGTGTGCTGATAATAGTGAATCACTTTATCAAGATAACATACTTTATATTCACCTGCAAGAACTTGAAGTCAAAGAATTTAACTCATATCTTTATCTGTGATGTGATTCAGTTGCATGAGTTGTCTGTGAATATTATCTCAGACAGAGAATCAATCTTTATAGAAGAGTTCTGATCTGATCTGATAACTATACTGAAGATCTTGTGAGATCTAAGTATGACTTTTCATCAACAGACAGATGATCAGATAGAATGTCTGATAAGTATATTGAAACAGTATCTGCAGTGCTTTGTCAATTATAATCAGAATGACTGAGTGCATTGATTATCACTTACAGAGTTTATATACAATAACTCAAAGTATGTCAGCACAGGTAAAATCCTCTTTAAGATGCTCACTGAGACTCATTCACAGATGATCTTGATGAACCTGTGAGAGTACACTATAGAGTGTGATGATGCCTGTAAATGAGCTGAGAGAATTCAGAAGATCTGAGAGAAAGCTCATAAATTCTTGAGAAAGATTTAAGAGTATCAGAAGAGATACTATGACTTCAAGTATATTATAAAGAGTTTCAAGAAAGATGATAGAGTCTGACTGAGTTTAGAAAATATCATTATATGAAGATCTAGTAAGAAGCTGAATCTCTTACAGACAGAGTCTTGTAAGATTGTGAAGAAAGTTAGCTTGTAATTCTATAGATTGAAACTGTTATCTGAGTTGCAGATATATAATATTTTTCATATCTCTTTACTTCATGAATATAAGGAATTCTTAGAAGAGAATTCTGTGACTCATCACTCTATTTATAAAGCACTAGAGAGTGAAAGAGAATATCAGGTCAAAGAGATTATTGACTCAGAGAAGTGAGATTATAAGCTCTGATTCAAGATTCAGTGACAAGAGTATTCTGATAAGATGAATGAGTTCACTTGAGAATCATTCAGGCAGATAAGACATCTGCAGAAGCTGAGACATGACTTTCATATTACAAATTCTGACAAGCCAGAATGATACAGTCTTCACTAAGAACCTGATTATAATAAAGACATTAACACTGTCATTTATGAATCCTAGTCTACAAGATGATGAGTTTCTACTGAGATGAACAGTCTGCAGTGTACATAAGAGAAGAAGAAAACATGTTCTTATTAAAGTTAAAAAACAAGAAAATAAACAGAACTGTGAATACAATTTAGAGATTAATAAAGAAAAAATAAAGAAAATTCACACTCACATTATTAACACTTACAACACTTAATTCTCTCATAACTATCAATTTCTCTCTTCAAAGAAGCAGAGAGTATCATATTCATAATACAGACAATTATTGCATTTAGCATGAAGACTGTCAGAAATGCACAGACTTCAGAGAAGCTGAATATCAGAACATACACAGTTGCAGCAGAATCTTGAAGACTGGTCATCTGTGTGTGTAATCAGATATCTCTCATAAAGCTGTGTTCACTCTCTCAGTTGTGCTGAAGTATTCAGCCTGAAAATAATAAAGATACAGAGAGAGAGCTCATCTGCTCAGATCAACTCTTATTATAAATTCATGACATTTGCATTGCCTTGACTATCTGGATTTTACAGGTACTCAGAGACTCATCTTTCATTGACAATGAGATTGCAGAAATGCACTGCAGTGTAAGAACCATTGATAGAGAATCTAGACATATTCACATATACCTGGTCAGAGATTGTGCAGACAGGAAGAGAGTGGTTGTAGGCCTGTGAGACTGCAGAAGACACTGACAACATCAGAAGCTTTGCAAGAACTGTCAGCTAGAGTCTGTAAGAAATTACTTATGAGAAGACTTACAGTAAAGAAAAGGACTGCACTGCTTGAAGCCAGAAGCTGATCTGGAAGAGGGATGAAATGAGCTGCTGGTCTGAAGATTGGGTGCAGTGGCAGGGCTGAGAAGAATGAAGGCACAGTCATGAATAATGATGTCCCTGCTTCACCAGCCAGCAAAAAGTGACTGAAGAAGTCACAGAGACATCTACAAGAAGCTCAGTGATAGCCAGACATTGTTTGTGAAGATGTTGAAATTGAAAAAATTTTTATTCTTGAGAAGTTCTTGAATTAATACACAGATATTATCAGAAACACTCTCTCTCTATCATCTGAATGAAAACACTTCATGAATAAATGAGAATACTCACAGTTTATGAGAATGAGAGCTGTTACAGAAAAAGAGAAAAGAAGATGAGATTTCACAGACAGATCTGAGATATTTATACTACTCTAGAGAGATTTACTTACACTGTGAGTGATTCTGTGAAACAGTCAGATCACTCTAGTAAACAAGAGTGATTATGAATCACAGGCCTGAATCTTTCTATATGATTATAAAGAGTGATTGCAGACTGCAGATATCTTGATTCTACAATTCTATAAAGTTGATGAAAGAATGAAAAATTCCTCACAATTCTACAGTGTCAAAGAACAATGATTTGTAAGAATGAATAAAAGATCAACTTACAAATGTTTCTCTTTGATGAGAATAATCTTACAGAGAGTGATTCATCTGCAAGATGAATCTGTGTAATAATCATACAAGAATCTTGTGAAAATGATTGAGAGTCAATCAGAATCCTTCTGTATGAAAGATGTGAGATGAATCTGTATAATAGTCAGAGAAGAATCTGTAGACTATAAAGAATCTCACAGAATAAGAAACTGAGTGACAGACTCTTTTCTCTTTATAATAACAAGGGATTTTTTCTCACTGAGGTTTTTTACAGATATAAAGGATTTTTAGTGAGTATCACTGCAGTGCTGAGCTGACTATGAAGTCACTCAGTGAAAGGCTTCACAGACAAAGCCTTAGAGAGAGAGAGATATGTAAGAAATCCTGCTTCTCATGGATTTTTTACCCCTATTTCTATCTCTCATGTAATCAATAGGGCTAGTGGCCCTTGGCTACACACAACTATATAGACTGGAGTTTGTGAATACTATTCACAACTCAGCTTGAATGCTATTATACACTTGACCTCTACATTTATCTTCCTACTGTAAACACTTCTAGTAGTTAACAGTACATATCACACCAAGCTGCAAACACCTGAATAATCGCCTGCGAGCACTTATTCTTACATGTTCTCATCTATAATATTAACTGTGTGAAGAAGCAGACTGCTCTTTTTAAAGATTTCTTCTAAGTCTGTGATCATACACTGTGCTTGAATTATGCTAAAATAGTGATATTTTATTTCATCAGTAAATTTTGTATAATCTGACAGATCTATCTTCTTTCAATTCTTCATCAAAGAAAAGAAATAGAATATGAAGTTAACATTTATTCTGAAGTTGAGTAGATATCTCACTGATATCTCTTCATTCAGAGTATACATTGTGATTATAACATGAACTTGAAAATGTAAGAATTATCAATTCTTCAATTCTTTCTCTTCTTTATCTTCTGCAGATATGTTTGTCAGAAGAGAAGTTAACTTTGAGAAGATATCTTCTCAGTTTCTTTTCTTCTTCAGCTTCTTATAATCACTGATATAGTGATTATCAGCTCTGCAGTTAAAACAGAGATCTTTATTAAATCTTTTTTAATATTTCTTCATAGTGAGTGAAGAATCAGAATACTTGAAATTCTTCTTTACTTTCTCTACACTGAAGCTGTCACAGTGCTGTTTAGATTCTATCATGAGTTACTTAGAAGAGATCTTGTTAATCTTTTTTTCAGAGAATTAATTATTCAAATAGATTCAGAAAGTCAGATTGACAAGCTTAGTATAATTAATTAATAAACTCTGATACTGTGATATTATTGTTCACATCTTATGAGTCAGCTTTATATGATAAAGCTGTGTTTTTAATTGATTCAAATTATCAGTCAATTTCTCTCAATATTCTTCAAATCTTGTGTTAAAATTGAAAGAATTCTCATTATCTTATTAATATAATGTATTAAACTACTATGCTGCTGTGAAGCTGCAGTTGCAGTAATCTTTAATTTAATTCAGTAGAAAGTTCTTGAATTCTTCTCAAGTCATAATAGTATTGATACACTCAAGCTCTCTCTTCTTAATAGCTCAAGTAGTCACAGAGATGTCTTCAAGAAGATTGACAGTATAGATTACTTATATCTCATGAGTATTATACTAGCTCAGATTAAGATGGAATTTTCATTCAAGAATATAGATAAAGCTGTGAAATTCAGATAAGATGTTTCTCTTATATCTTAGAGAATCTCTGATCTTAATCTCTCTATCTCTATAATAGATGTAGGTGTGTAGAGACTGTGATAGTGACAGAGCAATTGAAGAGTCTATGTTAAAATATGCAGTGAGTTCAGAAATCTTGAATTTCTGTCAGAGTAGAGATGTACACACTCAGAGAATAATGTAGTGTTTTTCTCAGAGAGTGAGATCAGATCAGTCTCAGCATAGATGCATAAGATTATATCAGTCTGTTAGAGCTCAACTGATTCAAATATATAATCAGATTAAGTGATTTAAATTGTAACATAACAGAACTGAAGTGATAACTAGTTAGCAGTGTTATATAGAAGTAGTTATTTAAGAAGCTATATAAGTAAGCTTGACTATCTTGCTTAAATAGTGAGCTCATAGACTACAGAGTTATTGTGAGAATATCACAGATATAATACTTAGTATACTAAGAAGATTGTATAAGACACACAGTAACTTCTGTATATATTTCAGTAGAAGAAAAGAAATAAATCACTGACTTCTTTAATAAGAAATCAGTATCTAGCTATTCTATATAGACAATGAGTGAATACTCTTCTCTTATTTCATAAGTGAGAATAGCTGAAGTAATATCTCAGCAGTGTCTCATTACTAAGAAAGAGTAATCTGCTGACCTTGTATAGAAGTGAGATTCTCTTATTTATCAATCAGATCTTTCTATAATATATCTGAATAATGTTATAGAGTGGTTGAAAACCAGTTCAGACAGGATGAAATTATCCGCATGAAAGTAATGAGCTGTGTGAAACTGCAGCAGAGCCTTGCCGCTGCTGAAAGCATGATAAATATTCTTTTCTGTGACATTAAAGAGATTCTCATTATCAGATTCATTATGACTATTTTAGCAAGCAGTTGTTAATAAGAACTGATATACTGTTAAATTATAATTTGTAGAATCTGCTTATTCATCTTATTATCATTCTACTGTTGACTATTTTTCATGCTGATAATCTTTGCTGACAATATTCTTCTGTAGAATGAAGAAAGAAGAAGCTTATAAAATGCATTCTTTTTAAACAGAGTTCAGAGTCTGTTTAAAAAGAACATGTTTTTATAAGCTTCTTTCTAATCAATATTAGTTAACTGTCTTCACTATAAACACTATTCTACACTATATTATCTCGAAAAGTGCTATTCTACATCATCACATGCTGTTGAAGTTAAATATGACTTATTCATAAGATCTTGATAAAAGATATAAGTACAGTCACTTAATTCACTGAACACCTGATCTTTTTCATCTGTACTTTGTAAAAAGCAGCTGTACTATTAGTACAGACACTCTGCTCACTGAACAGTCATAATATTAAGACTGTACTTTTTAAAAAAAGTGAAGATCTGTATAAAAAGAATAAGTACACACAGACACACTGAACAGGCTCTAATTAATTCAGAATCAATTCAGAATCAATTTAAAATCAATTTAAAATCAATTATTAACTATTTTTATCTTGATATATTTCAAAATTCTGTAAAACATCTCTTTATATTCTATATGAATTTATCTGTTTATTTAATTGATTATAAATCAGCTATACATGCTTTGATTGATTGATGAGCTGAATGAATGAGTGAATTGAAAGATTGAAAGTCAATTATCAACTGATTATTACTGTATTATGTGAGGTCAGAGTCATGATTATGTAATGAGGTCAAGTGGCGCACTTAGCGAGGTCAAGTTTTCTGTATACACCAATTACAGCGTAATATTATATGGTGGAAGGATTAGTAAGCCAGATCATGTGACCTGACACCCCCACTCACCAGAGTAACTATACACGATGCTATATACAAAATTCGCCTTCAAATCAAGTACAGGTACAAAAAATGACTGGAAAATGTGTAGCAATGAAAAACCAGCCATGAGATACATCATTTTTTATCCCCCTATCCCTTCATCTTCATATTCTCCTTCCAACGCGTATATTTCAAACAGTTGACCTCTTTAACACAGGCCTTGTAATAATATTTCCATTCCATGGAAGCTTTGGCGCGCGTGAGGTTTTTCGGGATCAGAAGTGCAGCGATCTCAGGATCGATGAGTAGGTCTTCAAGACTGTCCCCCACTGAAGCTTCCCCCACTGTAGTGATATCCCTTGTAGATGTCGGAGGGTCATCAGATTCAACTGTGGGTTCTGGGGAGTTCAGTGTATTCTGCACTAAAAGGGTAGGTATTCTCGCGGAGATATCATAGTCAATCCACTAATTATTAGTGAGTACAAGAAATAATGGACACTCAGGTTGGATTTCCTCATCAATGAACAGATCATCAATTGATGGATCAGGAATCGCTGCAGTCTCTTGACGGGCCGCAGTGGGTAGGCCTGGTGTCGCCGAAGGAATCGCCGCAGCCCCTTTACAGGCCGCATTGGGTAGGACCTTCGGGTTGTGCATTGTCGGTATCGATGGATCGGCAAGATGGAGGTCCTCCTGGAAGATGACGTCCTTTGATATGTATAAACGCCCGTTGGAGGGATCCTTGTGGGGTTCCACGAAACAGGCTGGCACATTGATAACCTCTGCGAGGTTTGCCATCTGATAGGTCTCTGATCCATCTGTAATGGATAGTTGAGTTCTACCCCCATTATTGTCCTCCTTTTCTTTGAATTCCTTTATCCTTGCAGCGTTGTAGATCCTCCAATTATCCGGAGCACTGTCAGGATTGGCCAACCAACAGGTGCCAAAGTGAGATCTCTCACATTCAGGACATGTAGATGGATTGCCCGATCCCCGATGGTTTCGGGAGCCCCCTTGAGTATTACCATGACCACGTCCATTACGGCCTCCACGGGCCGAATTCGATGTATTGTTGTTGGAATTGGTAGGTGTTGTGGTCGTTGTAGCTGTTGTAGCTGTCGTAGCTGTTGTAGCGGTGTTGGCCGCAGAATCTGTATTCTGTAGATTCTTTTTATCTTTTGGAGGATCAAGCCGCGAGCGGATCTCCTCCATGAGAAGATCAACATCCAATACCACAGCTGTGGATTTGGAATCCTGTATCTCCTCAATCTTCTTCTGAACATAATTCCTCCAATTTTTGGGTAGGACTGAGTAGAAGGTATCAAATATCCACACATCTGGTGGGGAAGCATCCATCATCTCCAACTTCGTGATGGCGGACCAGAACTTATCAAAGAATGTGTGTAGATTGGTGACCTGTGTGCCACCAAGTGACATGAATTCCAGAACTGCCTCACAGTGTAACTGTGTTTTTGGGACAGAGTATTCCTGTTTGATCGCATTCCAGAGGGTATAAGTGATCCGATTTTCATCATATTTGGAGAAACATGGTCTGACACCTGCACCCAAGGAGTTTGAGATGAATGTGTAGAGCCACCAGTTTCTGGCGTCCCAGAATGGTGCCCATTCATCATCTCTTTGTAGAGGGTTCTGAGTCTGTCATTTCTCTATCATATATCAACACTGTGCATCAACCAGTTTTGATTTCATGAAGATGCTCCATGTGGTGTAATTGAATGTGCCAGTTAGACTGTTTGGCCTCACAGTATTCTTGACATCTTCCTTGAATTGAGAGATTGCCTTGCCAACACGGCTATCCGGTTCATAAAGATTGAATTCCAACCTTTCACCGAGATTAGGATCCCATGTGGCTGTACAGGCTGTTGAGGTGATGGCAGGATGATTGTTGACATCCTGTGATCAATCTGTGAAGGTTGAGGATCTCTTTTGACAGAGTTTTTCCAGTTGTAGTTCGAGTTCTAGGACTCTACGCCTCTCCTTCTCCATCTTGAATGTCATCTTGAGATGTTCCATCTGTTGGTCTGATATTGCCTCGCCTGAACAGTTGACTTCATGAGAACCAGCATCAAGCTGTTGAGTAGATCGGGGGGCCGGCCTGACCGTGTCAGGAGCTGTATTCAAACCAGCTTCGAATCGAGAGGGTGTTTCGGGGTGTTCATCAATGGAGCTTTCAAATGCTCCAGGAGGATGTCCACTGGCAGATTGTGAGTGTGAAGAATCATCATCATCTGCAACTGACCCAGTGGAAAGGACGCGAGATCGCGAACATGTATGTGGGTGAGATTGTATTGAATCCGCCATCTTGATGTTCGTTTTATTGAATCCTTGCCAATATCATTCTCTTTTTCTTGCTTTTTTGCAATGTGGTGTGTTTTCTGCAAGCCTCTTTTTTAAGCAAGCAGTAGTATTTTTGATCAACAAGATCTCAAACGCATCAATACTGATAGAATAAGACAATTTTAACTCCTGATGAGCGTATCGAATGAAGCAGTAGTTAAAATAATGATTATCAACAAGGAATCCCGAATTGGCAGTGATTTTGTGCAAAACAGGTCTCATAACCTGTGGAAGGTGTAAAGCTTGTGTGATTGAAAGGTTGCTAGCTTGTGGAAAGTTATATGGTGGAAGGATTAGTAAGCCAGATCATGTGACCTGACAAATAAAGCCACGAAAAAAATACATAAAATAAAAATAAAAATAAAAAAGACTAACTTATGACGGGTTATCTATTTTCAGCTTGAGAGCCGGGAAAAATAATTACAATAACGGTAAAGTAGATGTACATGTACATGTATGTACAGTACTACATAAATGTCATTATATTTGGGGTACTTAATGCTTTTTTGGGTCTGCCGATTAAGGTGGACCGGCCCGAACCTTAAAAGTTATCCTATGTGGATCGGGCCGATTAACTCGGGGCCGGTTTTGTGCGTCACTTGTCACATCGATAAGCCCCCCTTCCCCCCCCCGCGGGGCGTTTACCAAAACATAGGAATGCCTCGTTAATAATGAAAACGAGGCTCACCGACCAAACGGTTGTCCCAGGTACGAAGATAATCATTGGATGAAAAAAGAAGGCGGCTACCTAGCACCTCCCGAGCTGAGTTACCTAGAAAATTGTGTGCGCTCGGCCTCTTTAAAATGGAATTTGACGGAAGTTGCACAGAGAGAGAGAGAGAGAGTCTGCGACAAGTTGTCGAAGCAGCCTCATTCTCACAATTCGTCTATGGACAAAAAGGGTGAGAGGGTCACCGAAACTGGAGGGACGGAACCTCTCTGGAAACTACCGCCCAGACATCGCGAAAATCTAATAATTATGAAGACGGATAAAATTATTGACCCCGGCAGACCAGAGAGCAGCAAACTACAGCGTACAGCACAGTGAGTTAAATGGTTTCTCCCTAGCGCTCCTTTGATGTAACTATCTCTGTTAATAGGGAGTGGAGGATTAAATAGCGAATGGCTATTCCCTAGTGTGTACTCTGCCGCTTGTCTGTGATTATCGCAATCAAGCGAAGTCAAGGACAACTTTTGATTTCCGTTCATCTGTTAGAAAGCCTTGTCAATCCTACCTGATCTGTCGCCTCATTTCACAGGCGTTTTATGAGGAAAATCCCAAATACGGAATTATTCGCCCGAATGGGCAAATAATCCAAATTGCTTACAGGTGGAGAGTGAAGCGTAGCTTTGCATCTATGAATAAGCGGTAGGTTGGGTAGATCGCTACTTTTGGATCAAGTTTCTCGGAGATATTCCGTTCGTGACTTTCCAACAAGAATTCTAACTTAACAGGGAATGATTAGATAATTGAGGAGTTCAGTGAAGCTGGGCTGGGAAGAGATGAAAAGTAAATTTCTGCAAATAATCTGTTTAATTAGACATTATAAGTTGTATGTTTCTCCAACTCCTCCAATTCCAATCCCGAAACAAAATAAGATCACTGTCGAGCTTTTCAACCTTTGCTCTCCTGAGGAAGTAGATTGTGGTTCACCTAAGTCTACATTCGAGGACGAGACGGATTGTGAGATGAAATAGGAAGATTAGAAATTTGTGAATGTTTCTAGAAGAAGTTTTGTTAAAAACAAGAGAAAGAAAAAATGAAGAAAAAATGAAAATGAAAAAAAATGAAAAAAGAAAGAAAAGAAAAGGGTAAACAGACTTGAACTCAAGAAGTCGTAGGGTCCTCTGGTTTCCCCTTCATACCTCCCAAATGATTTCGGCTCCTCTGTGAAAAAGACTATTATTTTAAAACAAAGCAGAACATTCTATACCTAGCCTCTCCAACTTCCCGCATCTGTTGGCTCTGGTGTAAACGTGGTATCTTCATAAGTGCCAAAACTCCCAATGTGCATATAACTGTTGACGAGATAAAAGGAATAAGAAGCAAAAAATGAAACAGAAAGAGGGGATTTTATGGGGATAATGGGAAGGGAAAAGTGAATGAAAAAAAAGCTGGCTAATGACAAGATAATACTTAAAGTACCTAGAGAAAATGTCAACGCAAAGAGGGATAGATAAAAGTAAGGAGCAAAATATATGTACAAATAGGCAAAGGCAATGATTGCTTCCATTCACGAGGCATCTGGTCTAGTTACCTGTATTACGTGGCTAAACCCTTGGAGGATCAGGAATACTCAGAGCCTTTCATCACATCTCATCGACAACTCCAGGAGCGACGAAACGTGATCCACTCAACCCCCCCTCTCCCGGGTAATAAAGAAGCGGCGCCCAAATCCTCCAATGTAACACTCCGATATGAGCCAGGCGTTTTCCGAGGCATTGGATATCGGGTACCTGCGGCCACGACACGTAGTCGGATCGTTGCTCGAATTGTTGGGAGTCGGCAATGTCAAGCGCGGTCATATGCCAGTACTGACTCGCGAAGTTAACTGCAATATTTTTTAACTCGCGTTGAACGCATTGACGGACGGCCTCGAAAGGGCGGTTTCTGGGAGAAAGCTGATCTGATATGAAGTGGATGACGCGTGTGTCCGGACACGTAACCAAACTGCTTCCTTCTTTCATCATATGAGCCATCCGTGCAATTTCTAATGCAATACTAGGCGTGTTGGCTTCGAACCGGGCGATCAGGGAGTGTCCGGATACATCATTTTCGTGAGGGGTGTGTTCATCATACTGGAGGATTGACAGTATGCGAGACTGAAGAGAGTAATATAGCGCTGCGGAAACGTCGCCGTTAACAACCATGGTGAACGCCTGACAACATAGTCGAAGCAAAGTGAATGTCTCGATATTGGTTCGAATATTACATAGTCGGTCGAAGTCGAGCGCGAAGGAATCAGGAAACGGGGGTTGGCAAAAGGAGCAGAGATTTAAAGATAAAGCTTCGAATAAGATCTTCGCAGATTCGAAATCGTTGTGGACTGGTTCTGAATCGGTGTGGAACTCTCGCCAGTGCACAAAATACCAGATTTTTGAATTTTGAGCTTCGCTAGAAGACTTCATGGATTTCTTTATAAAGAAATCGTAGTGTTTTCGAAGATACTCAACAGAGTCCTCGATCAAATATAATCTGAATGCACGTATCTGATGATTTGCGACATCCTATATTCGAACATGTTAACAGTTGCTCCGTCAGATCTAGCTGATACGAGGCTTCTACTTACCAGTTTCATTGACTCAAGTATCGCAAAAAGCTGATGGAGGCCTTTCGATACTTCATTCATATCTTGAAATTGGCATCCATTTCGAATATGTTCGACCATATCATCCGACATATGATCCCTCATTGGCGCACAATGTGTTTTCAACAGGATGGCAAGCCATTCGGCAAGTCTGACCAGATTTAGGACCCCTTTTTCAACCTGCGTCATGAGGAACTTGGTATCTAAGTGTTCTTTAATATACACACGGTCGCGATCGGGAACAAGAGTCAACAGTATTTCTCTCAGTGCATCAAGCATATTTGGTAGTCTTGCCTGGAAAACCTGGCAAGAAGAAGACCTGCGTGCACCAAAAAACAAGTTGATGCTGTTGGAGGCGCCGAAGTTAAATATCGAAATTTCGATGGCTATGGCTTGCCAGTAGTCATTGGCCATTTTGGCCTTCGCAGGGCCACCAACAGGTCGAAAATGAAGATCCTTATCAAAATTGACATCCATGCGAAGCTGGGTGTTCTTCATAATGGCATCTAGGCCAAGTTCAGAGAGCGAATCTGCCGTCACCGGCGGGAACCTGCTGGCGCGATGCAATAATAACACCTCTTCCGGGCTAAGACTCAGCTGAGGCGGAATCAGCATTGCCTTGCTGTTTATGTCGGCGACTGAGGAGTGTGGTGATGGATAGTCGCCATCAGCAGTCGGTGATGATGCTCTGGGAGGACTTTCATTCATGAGAGCAGGTGAATGATCTCCACGCGGAGACTGTGAGTTTTGACCCAATTTCCCCAAAGCATTTTGAGATTCATCATTTGAATCATTTGTGACGTAGTATGATTTGTTAGACACATCTTCACTCTCCCCATGCGCTCTTCTCTCTTCGTTTTGCAAACCCGTCTCCATATGGAAGAGAACGTTATGTTCAAGCTTCTTCTGGAAGGAAAAGGGTAGAAAGTGTTCTACTATCCACAATGCCTTCTTCCCCTTTACAGTGGCCCGCTTTGATAAAGAAGACGTTTGTTTTGGCTGCAAACGGTAGATTGGTATCTCCTGGAAAGCCAGCGAAGCAGTCTCAGCGACAGTCCTGATAATATCTCATAAGAAAGGAATGATCTTTGAAAAGGCAACAAAAACGCCTTTCGAGAGAGAAAAGAAAGGGTTACCGTACAAGATAGCATGCAAATTGTTCGGCAAGTTTGGGTCAGGGCGGCCCGCGCTGAATGGTTCGTGGTGAGTGATGTGAGGCACTGTAGAAAAGTATTTACTGACAAGCGGAAGCACTTCAATAATCAATTAAATATTAGAGCGAAGAGATCGATAATTAAATTCTGTGGCATTTGGAGCGTTTAGTAGTCAACCTTAATTTATTTTAACGACGGGTCTAAGCGTACTTTAGGAACTTGGACAAAGTGTAGCGAGGTAGCCGAGTCCAGGATAAGAAGAAGAAAGCAATGGTCAAGAGTTGCCACATTGTTTCAGTTTGCTTGGATATTGTAAAAGTGAGGCTGTCAGCCACTAGCTATGCTGACTACCTCGCATTACCCAATCTGCGAACAGTTCAATTGGAGAATTCGGCATGGACAGTTTTTCTCTCCATTATTAAAGCCGGGCATTATGCACGGGGGTATCTTGATACTGTGGCTCGCCCATATTGGTGGTGAATCTGGTAAACACATGCCGGAACTGGCATATCTCAATCTACTACAATATTTTGTATGTTCTTCCTCGACCAGGACGCTGCTGGTGGGCTTAGGAATTCCTATTCATTTCGTACTTGCCAAATTCAAGGCGTTGGAGGGTATTCCAAAAATGCTAGGACAAGTCGCAATCAAGGATGCAGAATCGAATATCCCATTGATACTAGATATGCTGGTACCCGTCAGTAATACGCGAAGACCAGCCTTTTATTGAGGGTAGTGGGCGGCCGTGACTTGGGGCTTGTTGCAGGTGGTCGTGGTCAAGAGCGTTGCTGTGCGTTACAACTTTTCTGTCAACAGAAAGGTCGATTGTCAAGAGGTAGTTCCCTGCACTTAAAGCCACCAGCCATCCTACCTGAGTCCCTTCCTTCTTCCCATGGATCGGATATTTCCGAAATTGAAATTCATGACATTTTCCAATCCGTTGGCCCTTCTTTTAAGGATGAACTGGCTAGACAATCATGGTTGTTAGGCCAATGCGGTCCGTCATAGAATGCATCATCAGCCCTCTGCCGATTGGAAATCTGGTATGGAATGTACGTGTATTTCCAAGTCACACTGGCCGTATCGAGACATAGTTGTCTTTGGCGCCCCCTTCCTCACAGAATCATGGAGCAAGATTAAAATGTTGCAATACTTCTTCTGCTTCCCATAGGTCAAATTAAAGGCAAATTCCTTGAGATTACTCTCTCTCCCCACAGATAGTTTGTGTAAAATGATTCCTTGGCCGGTACTACAGTTGGTTATCTTATCGGAGAGGGCAACAAGTAGGTTGTGCGATTAGACAGAAAACCATGCCGGAGTTTTAGTTGCCGATTTCAAGTGTGACCGGGTGGTCACTGATTGGATTTAGTGAGTCAGGAGTCGAGACTGCGTTGTTGGTGGAGGATCTGCCATTTCCTTTCTTTCTTTCTTCCCTGGTTGTATTTTTTGCTTTTTCTGTTTCGTTTCCTTGCTCTTTCTCCCCGTCGTGGGGTTAACCTAACAATCGTCCTTCGTTTGTCTGTCATAATGGACAAAGAGAGGGCATAGAAAACGAAAGTCCTCTCAAAGCCCTTGATGATAAAGAATTTTCCGCCATTGTTTCACTTATCTCATGTAGCTTTGTCAGATCAATTATCGCCGTCCCTTGCTCTCATTATGATGGATAGAGCAAAAATCAATGGAGTAAGTGGGACAACTAGGAATGAAAAGAACTAAAACAAGGGATTATAATGCAGCCAAATATGGAGCAGTAGCGAGTGGCGCATTGGGAGCAGGTAGACGAAGGAGGGATCCAAATGCTGGGGATAATTATGTGGGATGGTCCCGACACACGGCTAATCCTCAAATAAGAGTAGGAAAACGACTCGCCTCACTTTTTCCGCTCCAGTCCAGTCCTGTATTTTTCGAAAGTAACCCCCGCCATCCTTTACTTCGCGGGCCCTGGACCCGGGGCAACGTCGTCAACATGAATAGCAGCATCCATAGCGTCCCAACAACAAAGTAGCGGTGGAGTCGGTGAGAGTCTTCGTTGAGGAACAAGTCTACAGAAGCCGGGAGCCGCGAGATGGCCGGGACAAGACGTAGGGTTAGGGCCAAGGCTGTCACGTGGGTTTGTTAACTACCCAGGTACCTTCCCTACTACGGGTTCTCATCTGGAAGCCTCCTTTCTACTTACTACATCTGTTCTTGTTTGAACGGTATTTGAAGTATCCTATCATGAACTTCTCCTACAAGACTAGTCTCTGGTCTTTGGTTGGATGGATCTACGCAGCCACGGAGTCGGAGATGCCTTCTGCGGTGGCACTTCATGCAATGGATTCCGCTGAAGGTGTTTACCACAGATTGGCCTGAGCTCTGCAACACGGTTGATGAGTTCGATAGAATATGGCCGTTGCATCAGCCTTGTTATTTTCGGATTGCATCCCAATCTCGTCCTATATCGCTCGTTGATCATGTCTGGCAAGCGCATCTTGCACGCTCTCGAGGGGAAGCCACGGAATTTCCAGGTTTTAGATGCGGGCTGCCGCGCTGGAGAACGTTGTTGAAAGCGACCTGATCTAATACGACTGTCATACTATATGGCACAGAATCTCGTACAACAAACTCACCAATCTTTCTGTTCAACCTTTTAGTTCTGTGGGCGAGGTCATTCCGAATTGCCAGGTGACATTTTGCTTCGGAAAAGGCGTTTCGAATGACATTGGCGATTCCAAGAATCGTCCCATACTATGGTCTGTACATCGAGCTTCGTTCATGTAGGACAATATTATGCACCCCACTTGATGTAGCAAATTCTACACGCTTCAATCTAGCAGAACGAATACGGCATTCCCCTGATTTGTTGCCAAGTTGATTGCCACCATATAACCTGTGACCAGTCCATAGAGGGCGGGGTGCAGAATGGATTTCCCCAATAACCTCGCTGATTATCTATACGGATATGAATTGCTCCGGGACCTAGGTTTTCGGGTTCAAGGGCTTCTTTTATCAACAGTACGTGATTTCGAGAGCAGCATGGAGATAGCCTCTAGTTATTCAACCTCCAAATTTATTGCGAGCGTTAGGTGATTGCTACTCATAAGGCACTTCTATCAACTACCGTTATTATGGGAAGAGAACCCCGACGTTATTGCTGGAACCATCACACAAATGTTGTTATCCGCTTGCTATACAATGATGATGTGGCATTTCCAAGCTGTTGTTTACTGCTAAACGATGACCGTGGTCTATTCCCGTTAACCTGCGATTTCCTGTTGTCCGTTTGTCTGTATATATAACCCACCCCTGTCTATTTGATATGGCAGTAAACCAGCTACAGTGTCTTTTGATCGGCAGGCTAACGGGTGAAAGTCAACTTCATAGTGCGGTCCCCCGTTCATTTCTACTTCTTTTCATTCTCACACTCGTTAACCCATTGCTCATGCAGTCTGGGCATGCAAACCCGCCACGGAAAAGTCATTCTCATGCTGCTTCCCGAATAGCAGAAATATCTAGATCACGTGATCTGTCATCATCCACCGTGGACCTGTCTCGACCCCCATGTCCTCCTCTGTACCAACAATCGAGTAGCATATTTGGAGGCAAACAACGACGGGATGGAGATATGCTCACAAGGGATCTACCACCACCGTCGAAAACTATGCCTTCACCTTAATCTATTCAGAGTCACTTTTGAATCACGGCAAAAGGCGGGCTGCGCCCCATAACAATCACTGCTTATTGAGACCAATATGCGGCGACGAGGTGTTCCAATGCATGAAATATCTGCTGTTTATTTTTATACTGGGAATCCCCAGTTATTTAACCTATTAATTGATGAAATCAACGTCACTGAAACCGTAGTGATGGCCTTGAAGGGTTATTTCAACATGTACTGGCTTTAATATCCAAAATATCTGCCCGATTCGCCCTCAACTCCAGGATTTCATCCAAGAATCTCAAGTTGTCTAAGAGTTCGAATCAACTTGTTGAGTTGCCTTCGCCTTTTAGAGCGTATAGCGATATTGGTGGCTTGCTTGAACCTTCTACATTTCCCAAAATCAGGCACGATGAACTGGGCTGATATACTTTCATTCCTATCATTTATCTGGGCGGTTCCAAATTTGTCCCCCAGTGGATCCTACAACCGTTCTGGGACGAACACAGCGCGATTCAGGGTTGAGTCACTCCCAGGGAATCCCATTATTCCTTCTAGCTATTCTGGATTAATTCCAATACCGGGAAGGGAAGAAGGGAGCGCCTTGTTCTTTTGGCTTTTTGAAGCTGAAAACTACGAAGACGATGAAAATCTCATCAGTAAGTCTCTCATGCTGTAAAAGTTGCTACGCAAGACTTCTTACCGCCGCGATAATTTGTTGACGAGTTGATAAATTAGTTTTTTTCAAGGGCGGCCCTGGTTGCAGCTCCGTCATCAGCGCCCTCTCCGAAAATGGGCCTCTCGCGTTCGTCCACAATGATTCAATACCAACTCCAAACCCTCACTCGTGGACGAAATTGGGGAATGTTTTATATATCGATCAGCCGGTCGGCACTGGATTTTCCACATCCAGCAGTCTGGAACCTATTGCGACAAACGAAGAAGTCACGTCGAACCTTTATACCTGGTTAACAGAGTTCTATCGCGAATTTCCTTATCTGCTGGAAAAGAAGACACACCTAATGGGAGAGTCGTACGCGGGGATTTTCGTCCCCTATTTCGCCTCCAAGATCGTCGAACATCAAGATTCACTCCCAATTAATCTACAGTCAATCTCTATAGGGAATGGGATAATCGGGAACAACGCTGTTATGGCTGACGTTACAGTGGGGGCGTACCTGGAAATGCATGCGCACAGCCTTAATATCCCCCAAGATATCATAGATAGCTTTTCCTTAGCTGATCATATCTGCAAATTTGATACTATTTTGGACGAGGCAAACGAGCACCCACCAATTGGCCCGATAAGTGTTCCAGGAAACCCAGAGAACCTGAACTTTAGGCGTGACGAACCTTGCAGGGCGCCATCGGACAGTGATGCCGGGCCAATGGCTGAATGCAACATATACCCGACGGCACCTAGCGCCGTGATGGAATCAATTTTGAATTCAACTTGTCACGGGCCATGTGCGACTTTCTCTACTGCGGCAGACTACTTTGAGACGCGTTCCAATTTAACGCACGACTGCTTTAATCTATACAACATCAAATATGATTGCAACACCTTCAGCCCCCTGGATGCCCTAACTGCCTATTTAAACCGGGCAGACGTCCAAAATTCCCTGCATATTCCGCAATCTCACCCCAAGGATAAGAGCACGAAGAGTGAGAACAAACCATATCCGTTTCAAGGATGCAATAGCGCGATTATCCGGTCTCTTCTGGGCCCGATCAACCGCCCACCACCGCCGGCATATTCCATCATACCAGAACTGATCTCGACACACAATATCTCTACGCACATATACCATGGCAAGTTGGACATGCTCGTCAACCACATAGCTGCCGAGGTTGTCTTACAAAACATGACCTGGAACGGACTTCAGGGTTTCCAGCGACGTCCCGGGACTCCTTTTGGTTTTCGCAACCGCAGCAGTGGTGCTGGATCCATAAAATCGTCTCCAAATGATGGGACCAACACCTCTAGTGCAGGCATATGGGCTGCAGAGCGCGGTTTGACATATCATCTTTTTAATGAAGCGGGACATGTTGTGCCATCTGATCAGCCGGAGGAGATGTTTTGGTATGTGAAGGAAGTTGTTCTAGGAGGAGGCGAGTGAGGGAGTTGGGCTATGTATGTTTTCTTCTTTTCTCCATGTAATACTCTCGATTGTATCAGAGGCTTGGTGGAAACGGCGCTGAGTTTTACACAATACTACTTTTGCTATTCTAGGGAACTTGTAGCTTCTAGTACCAAAATAGTAGGATTTTAGATAGCTATTTTCTGTTAAAGGCAAAGTCTGAAGTAAGATATGTAAAACGGTTGTTGAAAATAAATTTTGGGCGCTACCAGTCAATGGTCTCAGGGCGCCTCTCCCTGAACTTACGGCAAAAACAAGGAAGGAAAGAAAACAGTAGAATAAATAAGACAACCAGGTATCTTAGCCATATCTTTGCCCCTTCATCTTCTCCAGTGTTCTCCCCAGGCGGTCTTCCCCATATATATTGTTTGTAGCAAAAATAAATAGGAAAGGAAATTGAAGTAGAAAAACCTTCTCCGACGCAATGCAATTTTCCGTAAAAAGTAGTAGCAAATAGCAAATAGACATATGTATTTATAAAGGCATGAGTGAGGGACCCCGAGGAACGTAATCACACGCAGTATTTCCCCCCCGCTTTAACACCAAGAAACGATTTTGAAGTTTTACCAACTTTGGCAATATATGAAAGTAGCACTAATATAACATGAGAGCATAGATGTCGGGATATTCATAGAAAGATAAATGTTTTCGCATGGCAGCATTATAACATGAGTCACGAAGGAGAATGTGCCTGCACAGTTGTACAGCGATAAATCAGGGATGAGGGTACTGAGCAGGAGGATGTTGTATGATGGCATCATCGACGCGCAAATATCGGTGCCGGATTCGCCGTGTTGAGCAGAGAGTCTGCTCTTTGGAACACGTCACCCGCGAAGAATCGATCACTATACGCGCTCGCAGGTGTTGATGGTACCGTTGCTTGAGCTGCTGGACCAAGCGCAGCGCTTAATGGTGTTGCAGGTAGCGGTACGGACTGTGATGATCCGTTGGTTAGCGTCGAGCCCACACTCAACATTGTCGACGTCGAAGAATTGGTGAAGTGTTGGAAATGATGGGTTTGGCTGTGAGGTGGATAGAATGGCGTGGGATTAGAAGTGTTCAGTTCGGCAAGGTAGGACCAAGGCGAAGCATCAATCAGACGGCCAGCTTCCCTGCATGCTTTCTGCACAGGACGAAGTGTAATGACCACTTCTGGGTTGAGCAAGTGAAAATTCCTCGCCTCCCGCATGTCTGTTACTAGCTCGATGAATGCCTGTATGAAAGTTTTGCAAAGTTGCCAAAAGTCGCGCTGGTTCCGTGTTCCATCACCAGGTTCTTTCAATTTCATGTTTGAAAGGCGGTTATGGAGGGATTCGGAGACATCATGGCAGACACGGCACCGGTGAATTAGCCTGCGCCAGAGCATTTGTAGTTCTTCCGGAGCTCCGGTCTCTTCGGCTAATTCAAGGTACTGGGTGAATTGCCGTGCAACTAAGGGTAGGGCATGCAGCGCCGCTGTGCAGGCGGATGAGAGCTGAATGAATATCTTCTCGAATATTCGATCTACCTCAACCTCATCTAGACCTACGAATGTGTTGACGCGACCAGAGGATGAGGTATTGATTGCGCCGAACGTTTCGACGGACCGGGGAGTGTTCGCTAATGATGATGGCCCCGAAGCTAAACGGGTATTGGATCTGCTGCGTGACCTACTTCGGGCCCCATAGTTCAAGGGCGACATCGGTACCGATGGTACTGTGTATGGAGCGTTGAATTGCGCGGGAGTGGTGCTTTGATTTGAACGCTGGTAGGTCATATCGTTTGAGTTCGGAACGACAATGGGATGCACAATGGTAGTATCGCTGCGTAATCGCCTGGTTGGTGGGTGTCTGTCTCTAGTGGGGGTTGCAATTGACTCGCCTGCGTCAACAGGGTCCTCTCCGTTCGCTATTGATGAAGAGGCTCGGTTCATTTTCCCAGAGAGAGTTGATTGCTCAGAATGAAAGCTAATACCAAGGAGGGAACAAGCATTTCGAAGTTCAGTCAGGCTCCCAAATATCATGAGCAATAGCGAACGGAGGAACTTGGGATCCCCGAGCGAGACAGCCCTGCTGACCACGAGTCGAAGTTGAGTGCCAACATGTATGTAGGCCATGATACAAGTTTCGCACTCGCGTTTAACCACCTCGCAAGCTCTTATTGCCCCCTCAGCGTCTTGCAGGTCGCCTTGTTCTGCACTTGTTAACGCGTCATCTAGCTGCTCCAGATGAGTTGCGGCATTGTAGAAAACGATCTCAAGACTATTCCTCCTTGCATCCTCACCCTTGAGCACATGTATCAACAAGGAAACATGGGGATGGAGCTGGTATAGGGCATATAGTATTCCTTTTGCAACCTCGATGATAGGATCCTGTGCTCTCACTTTGACTCGATGTTCTGGAAGACTCGACATCCGGCGAACAAAACCGTCCTTTAACTTTCTCCGGTCTCTCGGGCTGCCGGGGCTGGATGAGCTGCTACCGCCTCCGGGCATACCACCAGGCTTAGATCGCAAGATAGATCCATGACTCAAACCACGTAGGTGGCTGTTACGATATGGTCGTCCCTCGTCTAGCGTTCCTAGGTCTGTGTTTTTCCTGGTAATTAAGCCCATACGTCTATTTCGAGATGCACCTGGCCCTGCGATCAAGCCTTCGCTGTTGCTTCGATTTCGCTCATTTGTTCCCGAAAATGGCGCAAACCCTGAGCGTGAGTTTACCCCGAGGTGTAAAACACCGTTCTGCCCAGACGCCATTCGATGATGAGAGCGGATCGGGATGGGGGGTGGTCGTGACAGCGAAGGAGATCTGGATGAGTGTGCAGACTCGGACCCGTTTGTTCTTGGAATCACGGGGAACCGGTTCCCACGTTTTAAAGGTTTCGGGGTGTCGACCAAGGTTTCACTGTTGAAGGCGTCAGCGGTTAGACTTCTACGCTCCTAGAAAAAGAGCTACACACCTGCTCTCGCTGCCAACATCAAATTCGATATGTGTTACAGGTTGTCTATTTTTCAGGAATATTTTTAGTTCCGCTGTGATCGCAGTTTCTTTCTCGTTGTCTGTCATCTCAGACGCCGAAACGTCCGTTTCTTTGAGTTCGAGAACTCGTTTTAGAGGATACTTTAGTGCGTTGCCTGAGACCTTCAAGACTTGCAACTTGGTCATATCTGCCAATTCCGTCGGTAAATCATCAAGGAGGTTCTGCATGATAGAAAGGACCCGTAATGACGTAAGATTCCGGATGTCTTCTGGAATTTTGGTGATTTTGTTCCGGCTAAGGTCCAGGATTTCGAGAAGATTTAAATTAAACACCTGTTCGGGCATAAGTGTCTGAACAGCCAAAAGAATAGGTTTTATGGACGTACCCCTTTGGGGAACTGGGTGAAGTTATTCGCCCGAATATTGAGATACCGGAGGTGGGTACATTCTGAAAACCGGAGTGGGATATGGTCAATATGGTTGTTGGACAGGGATAATCTATGGAATAGGCAAGTTAGATAGATGTTATATAGACATATAAAGAGGATCATGGGTAGAGGAACCAAGGAAATGGTTTACCTCGCGACTTCATCTTTGATAATATCGACCATCGATTCCGGAATCCACCCAATATTAGAATGGCCCAAGTCAATCGTCAGCTTGGGTCTGACCACATCATCGACCGCCTCACTCCCAGCCAACGACCGCTTCGTTTCCTGCAAACCATTTTCCACAGCCCGCTTGATGAGTTCAAGTGTCTCCTCTTGGCCGAGTATCTTTCTGTGGGATTGAGAGCGGGTGTCCCCACGGATGGATGGTTCAAAGGAAGCAGGAAGTACCGGGGGATAGGTAAACTCCTTCGTGTCCTCGTTTGTGTCACTACGATATGATCGAAGCGGCCGGGTAGTATCCTCGGTGCGGGTCATGATGCCGAGCATTGCAACTCAATCCACGAAGGGAGTGATGAGGACATCAAGGAGGGGAAAGAACTATCAAAAGCTCTGGCCGTCGCCAACTCCTTCACGAGCTAGGAATGGGCCCCTAAAAGCGGCATAATAGGGGTGTTATATCCTAGCAACTGAGGGTGCCATTAAGTTGACATCGACATCGGGTTTTGTAGTTGGGAAAGGATAGCACTTGGGCAGAGTCAGGAGTTCTGCTGGGCAAATAGCCCTTTGTAGAGGGAGCAAAGGGGCCAGTGAAGAAGCAGAACCACCGGGCGTCGGGGCAAGAAAGCTGCTTGAGGAGGAGAAGGGTGTGTGTCGCTGGTGGATAGGACAACCACCAGCGAGGTACACGCCAATCTGAAACAGTCAAGGGTTTGGAATGACAAATGGGCTTCGTGCAACGGATAATCGGCTGTCCATCCAATCAATTGCAACAAAAACAATTGCTATTATGGTCGTTCTTAAGCCGCGATCACCAGATAATCCGCTGGCCCCAGGGAATTTATTGCTGTCGTCTTTGTGTCTATGTCTTTGACACTGGCCTCATCGCGTTGAGATGGACCGGAGGCTGGACCTTTGAATCACGTGATTTAGGCTTATTCTTGGCGCGAGCCGGGAACGTTGGAGTCTTGGCAGGGCCGGGGTCTGGAACAAAGCAAGGATGATATTTCTGTAATCTGTATATCTTTTTTTTTTTTTTTTTTTTTTTTTTTTTTCCTCAGGCGCTGGTTTTGGCCTGATACCGAGAAACAGTGATGTCAAGGAATCGATTATTGGAGACATATTATACCCGTGCTGCAGAGAGACCAGAAATCTCCAGATTGGCATGCAATACATCAATGAGTATCACAGGGAAATCTCTAGCTACTGAGTGACAGTTTGTGGTATTTTCAGCTAAAAATACAAAGTGGAAATATACGGCTTGGTATACCAGAGTTTGTTTAATACTACTCAGTGCATGGCTCCCCGGAATGACCTCTAACAATGAATAACCCCACAATGTTACTAGATGGGAGACCGTGATGGCACTTCGGCTTCTGCTACTTCAGGCGCTGCTATCACATCTTCCTCATCTATCAGAGGGGCCTCCTCGTCGGGTTCGCCGCTCTCTTCCCTAGCACCAGTAGAGCCGGTGAAAGCAGCCAGACGCTGCTCCATCGCTTGGTTTTCACTCTCGGCCCATACCTTCCATTTCTCATATTCTTGATTCTCCAGTTCCATTCCAACAGTGTGCATATCTGGCCCGAAATATGCGCCTGTCGCCAGGGCCTCCTCCTGGGCAACCCTTCGCTCGACATCCTCCTGTAGACGCAGCTGATAGAATTCGCGTCGGGCAATATCATATGCAGCGCCTTTAGTCATATCCGGGACATTGTTGAGGAGGTATAGTTGCCGTTGTACGACACTGTATAAAAAGTACAAGTGGAAGATTATCAAGTTAGCCAATTTGTATATCCCATTTCACAATTGCCTGGAACCTTGGGGGTGGGCCAAGGTAGAATGAATTATCTCAACAGGGGAATCCAACCTTTCTCCATCAAGTTTCTTTCCCGGCTGTTGGATATTCTGCCAGTTGTATCTTCGATGGTCATTTCCGTCATTCTCAAGAACTACTCGTGGCCGAGCAAGCTCCCATGGATGATCACGAAAGAATTCCTTTCGTAGCTGGTCTTCCTCGTACCGTATTTCCTTCGGCTGGAAGACGCGGCTCGGTTTCTTCGAGGTCTGCTTCCGGCCGGCGGACGTTCTGATTTCAAGTTGTGGTTTTGACTTTCCCGGAACGGTCCTCATTCGTTGTTTGATGATAGGATGTGACGGGGCTTGATTGCGAACAAGAATTGACGCTGGCGGGATATCTGTCATGACATCCAGCCAAGGCTGTCGCGTCCCTGGCTTACCACATTGTGTAGTAGCTAGGGCGGTCCGCCTTACACGAAGTGCAGTTAAGTTATATCGTCCCATTGTGCAAGATAACCGGTATGGTTTCCCTCAGGAACTCGCACGCGCGATGTTTCTTCACCAATTGCGGTCCCCGGCGTAGAAGGATTGCCGTTAGCTGCCCACTTGTGCTCTTCGTCCTGGGCACAGTTAGAGACAATAAAGATCCAAAAGCCAGAGAGGAATAACAGGAATAACTAACAAAAGCTGTAGGGTGTAAGCTGCGGATTGCGGATTGCGGGATTCCTGCCAGCGACATGCGGTGTTCAAGATGTTCGGAGCAAGGAAATTGAAAATGTCCAGGTCTTGGCGTTTTTGCCCGATCCCGCCAATCACAAGCTGCCAAACACAATCGCCGTCGTCTCCAGAAAATTTCCCAACCATCGATGTCGTCGATGCCAAATAAACAGCCAAACCTCCATCAATTTCACCCAGTTTCTGCAGCAGACTTAATAAAACCCCCCACACGGAGACTCTTGTTATTTCACTACAACCATTTGTACTTCCATGACGACAACTGCAAGCTGCGACTTGTCCCTAACCTCACCGAGCTAAAGAAATGCCCTGTTGACTAGGACTAGGATTGCACGATGTCAGGCGTCTCATGTCACTCTTTAATAGCTTGGAAAGGACGGCAGGCTTTCGACTCGTCTCTCAAGTAGGGCTCTTCTACTCTCCTTCCCCCACACCCCGCTCATTTCGCTCAGTCCAATTGCCTCCCTCTTCATACATCCCGCGAACCATGCGACTCCAGTCATACCTTACAAACCGCACTCGAATTAACGACTTGTTTACCAATTCGCTTGTCATGGCCGGACTATGCAGAGAACACTCACCACGGAAAAGAAAATTCGCGAGAATGGCGAGACACTCGTCTCACACTGCGATACAGCCGTCTCAGAATATACAAACGGAAGAGAAGGTTGCTAACGGGAGCAGCATCAATTCACAAACAGCCGACCCGCAGGAAGGACATGCCCTTGTGTCGCAGAAAGCAACAAAAGCATCTTCGATAACCGTTAACCAGAAATCACACCCCCCTACCCTACCTCCAGACTTTACGATTGACCACGCCGCATTCAAACGAGCGGCAGCTTCGAAACTCGACAATACCAAACACCTTTTCCAGCTTTACCTCGAGACATTGGGCAAGAAGGAAGGGCTAAAATCCCTCCAGGTTGTATTATCAAATCCAGCAAGAGAGATATGCATGCCCCAGAGAAAACAGACAGAACCTTACCTGCCCGATGCAGTGGAAATCCATGGGGTTCAACGACTAGTGGATTTATTGAACGAAGAGCGCAGCTCAAACCAACAGATTTTCAGAGCATATAAAGACCTCCCATCGCCCGGTGTATTATACCTTTCTGCCCGAAGTCGAAGACTCCTATTGCATCGCTTTGCGAGCCCCCCTCGTCGCCTACGTGTACATGCCGAACGATATCTGAAATTGATAGACGATATGGCCGAAGCGTCGTTTTATATATCGCCATCGTTATGGACCGCAGCAATTCATTTGGCAGGGAAGTCCTATACGTCAGTAAAGAGGCCCGATCTGAGATCGTCACTGGGAATGTGGAGGCGGATGGAGCATGAAGGCTCAGTACCGAGCTCCAGCATAGCATTCAATATATTATATGACGTTGCTATTAAAGCCAGGCAGTGGAAAGTTGCCGACAAGGTTATTGAGGAGATGAAAGCTCGTGGACTGGAGCTCTCTCGATTCGGAAGGGTGGCTCACATATTTTCCTATGGGCTACGCGGAGATGCTGAAGGCGTTCGGAAAGCCTACCATGAATTTATTCAACTGGGCGAGGTGGTTGATACCGTTGTTCTAAACTGCGTCATGGTTTCGCTCCTCCGGTGTGGGGAGCAACATGTTGCAGAAAAAATCTACGAGCGGATGAAGGACATGTACCTTACCCTAAAAGCGCAACGACCCGAACTCCTAAATTCGAGTGTATATCCTTCACCATCCGATAATTACGCCGCCTATAGGAAGGCAACTAAGAGACTCGGTCGCGTTCTCGGGATGACAACGTTTCTCCGTGATAAGCTTCCGGAACACCACCGTGCATTACAAAGAGCTATGCCATTGACTCCGGATGGCAAGACATTCCATATATTTCTGTGGCACCATGCAAACGTCACAGGTGATTTACAGCGTATAATCGCACTCCTTGAGGACATGAAAGTCACATTCGCTATTCCCCCGCAGGGGATGATCTACATATTTTTATTTCACGGCTTCGCTGCCCATGGGGGAAAAGAGGGCACACAGTGGACATATAAACGCCTCAAAGGTGTATGGAAGCATTTTCTTCGAGCCTTGTACCATTCAAAGTCGGAACTTAGTGCCAAACGAGGTACCAAATGTCGAAGGGAGAAGTTTGTGTGGGAGAGCCCATTATCCGATGAACCAGACTCATCTTCCCGCGGATCCGACAGCGTTGAAGAAGCGCGCGAAGAATCATCGGACTCGATGCTACACGATAATGACAGGGGAGTACACCAAGTATCTTCGTCGAACGCTTCGCGCGAGGATGGACCCCCTAATCCCTTCGAGGAAGACGAAACCGATGATGACTGGCGGTATGAGAATACTGTGTACCTGGGTCGGAAGCTAATAGTTTCCTGTCTAAGGGCGCACGCTGCTTGCGGTGGGCCCGAAGCTGTGCTGGATGTCTGGGAACGAATTGAACGTCTTTGGAAGCCCGAGTCACAGAAAAAAGCGGACATCCTTGCTGTTAAAACAGTTCTTGAACAGCTCGTTCCTTTCGACTTTTCACAGCTTAAATAATGTGTGCCCAGAAATTACCGTAATGTATTTATAGATGTGTCTTTTCACTGTGCGGGTTTTCGGTTCTGGGCATGTGCCTTGTTAGTTTACCGTGCTGTGCAATGCAACAACATCCGGGAATCTTTTATTATCTAAGCTGAGGTTGAGATTTATTCACCTCAAGGCTACCCATATACTGAAATTAAAACTTTTATTTATTGAATTGATCGCTACCGATGCACCTGTTGACAGCCCACCTCAATACCGTTCAAAGTGAAATCACGTGATATCGCGTTCTACCCGACCTACCCTTGGAACACGACGCGATCATTTGGACAGAATGAACCGCAACTGATAGCGGTGGACCTTGTAGAGCACAAAACTATCTGCTAGGGAAACGATATAAAACCTATTCCCAACACAAAAACATGATATTATCTTAAGTTGAAAGGCAGCAGAGATGTCTCTGCGACAAAATAAACGACGTCCTGTAGACATTGACTTCACGCTGCGACGCGTCTTTGGGAAAAAGGCATTTAGGTGCGTGGGGCTATTTTATCTGTGGATTAGGGACGCCTTGAGCTTTAACCGCTTCGAGGAACTAACTGCTGCTCATCATGTAGGCCTCTGCAGCGGGAAGTCATTGAGGCTGCCATCGCGGGTCATGATGTGTTCCTTCAGGCTGCTACGTCTTTCGGGAAGAGCTTATGTTTTCAGTTACCGGCAATCGTTGGCCATGGAGGTGAGTGTCATCAAGATCTTTGTTATGGGCATGGGGAAATCAGATTGCTAATCGAACTGTCAATGACAGTCACGGTTGTTGTTTCGCCCCTTCTCGCGTTGATGGTACGTTTGTTTGCACTGGAAAGGTTATATTATATTTATATACCACTTCATCGTACCTAACCAATACTTTGCCCATACTAGGTGGATCAAGTTGCTGCCCTGGAGGCTAATGGTATACCAGTTGCAACGATCAATTCTACAACCCCCCTCACTAAACGGCGGGAGATTGTGAAAGATCTTCTTTCAGGACATCCCATTACCCGACTTCTATACGTAACCCCAGAATACTGTCAGACTGATGCCTTTCGACGGAATCTTCAAACAGTCCATCTACAAGGCGAGCTTGCTCGGATCGCAATTGATGAGGCGCACTGTGTCAGTGAATGGGGACATGATTTCCGCCCAGCCTACAAGGAGTTATCATGGTTTAGGCGAGAATTACGTATGCCATTTGTTCCAATCACCGCCCTTACAGCGACTGCGACGGCCCGTGTGCGATCAGATATCATATCACTGCTAGGATTAGATCCTATGACTCTAAAGAAATTTAGCACAGGATCAGCACGGCCTAATATTCATTATGAAGTCCGCTATCTTCAAGATTGCTCGATGGACCCCACAATCCCGGACACAGATCAATTAAATGATCTTTTCTGCTGGCTGAGTTCGATTCACAGTCGACGCATTGCGCGGTTTTCATCCCCTTCTGCAAATGTAAGCTCCGACGAAGAGCTTACATCAGCCACAACGCCGCCTCTCCCGCCAATGACGGGAATTATATACGTCCCCCTAAGGGCTATCTGCAGCGAACTTGCCAACAGCCTATCTGCTTCACCCCTCAACATTAAAGCAGTCGCCTACCACGCTGGACTGTCAGCCTCCGAGCGGTCTAGAATTCAATCACTATGGAGCTCGCCAAGTAAAATATCTACATCAACCAAGGACAAATCAGGAGAGAATTCCAAGCCGCCATCGTTTTACATCGTTGTCGCCACCAACGCTTTCGGGATGGGGATCGATAACCCTCACGTCCGTTTCGTCATACATTGGACCCCACCCCGCAGTTTTGAAGGATTTGTCCAAGAATCCGGCCGGGCAGGGCGTGATGGCCGGGCAGCCGTGTCTCTCATATACTACAGCCCCCAGGAACGTGATCGCGTATTGGATCGTATCAACCGAGATCAAGAATGGCACTTCGATGCTGCGCTGCAGGGAAACAACAATCCAGCAAGTAAAAAGCGCAGCCACTCGGCATCAAACATCGCAGCCAAGGTACGCAATCAGCAAGCACTCTTCGAGAGTTTTAAAAGAGTGGTCAAGTACTGCGAGACAACCACGCGGTGCAGACATGAAGTGATTCGCGAATTTTTCGACGAGCGCGACCCACAAGCCGATTCAGGGATCGGGCAACCGACGCAGGTTTATACTAACACATCCATCACGTCAACGTGTGATTTTGCTTGTGATTTCTGCAAGGAAGGTCGTGAAGTGTTGACGCGCCGGAAAAAACTGAGCGGTGCGTCTGAAACTTCACTGGAAGATTATGAGAATTTCTCGCCAGCGCCTATACCGATGGATGATTTCATGGGATTTCGTACGGCTAGTCTGATAGATAGAAACGGTAATAGGTGAGAACGGGACTGTCTGTTGGTGTTTATTGGTTTCTTCTGGGTATGGTGGATTACGGCATCGGTTTATGCTGGCAGGCGTTATTGAAGAGGCGGACGTTTCTCTTTTTGGAGAAGTTTTGCTCTAGCTCAATTTCGATGATGTTATGATGTAGTTTGTATATATTACCACTAAATTATCTATGGTGTTGGAATACTTTGGAGAAGGCGTTGGGCAAACCACAAAAGCGGAAACGCTAGCTTTGATCAATTTATCCAAGGGCGTGGAGCACGGGACTCGGAAGTACTTTGCGGAATAACATGTGTCAAAAAGAAAGAGAGGAAGTAATTGAAGAAAGTATGTGCTCATTCTTGCTCATTTTAAAGGAAACGGTTAGAGAGGAAGAAAATATTTGAGATTATACAGGAGACCCAATTCAAAAAGTAATCCCAACACACATATGGAAACCCACAGAGCAGAAATGGCGCATTGTAAACCATTCAGAAGTATCAGAAACGGGTAGACAGTACGGAGTACGAGAAGATCCGGGGTACTCATAAGAACTCTCCGTCCCACCGCTCCCCCCGATAGCTACCTTGAGTATGAAGGGGGAAGACGTATTTATTTACTATTATAGTAGGTAGATAGAATAACTCGACAGGGAATTGTGCTATTTGGAGAATATGCTATGAAATAGAAGGAGGAAACCTTTCAACGCAAAATATTGCAAAACATTTAAAACTAAGGCAATGTTGGGGAAACAACAGGGTGAAAAAGGGACAAAATAGACAACTGATTGAAACTAGTACGGTGCGACGAGTATGTAGTAAATTTTGGAAAGAGGAACGGGGCTAAAGCTGACTGTGTAACGAAGGGCAGTCTTTGCCTGAAAACGAATGGTTAGGAATTTGGATTACACTAGGGAGGGAAAATTGCATCATGTCCAGATATCACTATGACACAAAGCGTAGTCTGCGAATTTCCAGCAAAAGTGGACATTTATAGGCCGGGAGGAGGGGGGACCTATCAAAATAATGAGTTAGAGTGATGATTTGAATATGATGGGAAACGCGGGGAACGATTCATACAGCATTGTATCCCCCAGATGATGATGGTGGCGGCGGTGGAGGTGGTGAACCAGCTCCTGGAGGTGGTGGCGGTGGAGGAGCCTCAGAAGCTGGTGGAGGCGGTGGAGAGCTTTGTGGAGGTGGCGGTGGCGGCGCTTGCTGCTGCTGCTGTTGCTGATAATACTGCTGGTAGTACGCGACATAATTTTGATAGCCTCCCCACGCTGCGTATGGATCTTGGCCAGACATATATTGGGAGTACATGCGGCTGTAGTCGGCTAGAGACTGACCAGCCGCCGGTGCGGCTTGAGCTGTCGCGCCGGCATCAGCGCCAGGTGTGGCATTGGCAGAAGGGCTCATGGGTGTCTGGGGAGACGAGTAGCTTCCATAATTGCCACCGCCTCCCCCATAACTCCCACCGCCATAATGGGAACGGTCGCGCTGTCCATACCCGCCACCATGGTGACCACCTCCACTATATGACCGTTGTGGGGGTGGTGGCTGTTCCTTAAACCTCTCATATTGCTCCCTCACGTTAGCGAGGAGGTCCTCGCAAAGCGCTTTGGCGTTTTGGACTTCCTTCGGATCCGGGCCACTGTGATGGATTAACATGTGCTATGACTTCATATTTCCTACCACGGAATAGAAGACGATACTTACGCTACATGTAAATACATAGGTTCATCACTTTCTCTTCCTGTGCTATGTTCTGTAAAACCAGAGCCACGCCCCTTGATCTGAACACGGCAACGCGTCTCCTGCTGGATGTGTTTAACATATGCACCGCCTTGGCCAACTACCTGAGCACGAAGATTAAAACCTGGGATAGGCTCTAGATCCACAGGGATCCGTTCCTCCGGCCATTTGCGCTGTACGATTTTTTGTTAGCCATCGCATTAGTGCTGTATTGCTCTCTCAAATACATACTCGACCGTATTCATCCCGCTCCACTTGCTGCTCTGGCTCTCTGCGGCGGAACCTCCGCTCGTCAACGAGGTTGGGCAGTTCTTGCTTCATCAATTCCTCTATTTTGGCAACTGCCTTGTCAAGGCCTTCTTTGGTGGTGCTCGTTACATGAAGATAAAGCGGGGGATTCTGTAAAATGTCAGTCACCGTTCATTTGATCTTCCCGCATCATTCAGATACTGATGGAGCTTACCGCAGCCGTAGCCATGCTTTTATCAGGGAAATAGCTTCCTCGGGTTGTGACATCTTTAAACCTTTACATGAGCTTCTGTTATCTAAAATAGAGTAGCATATGATAATATAGTGATGGAGAAGTCGTACCGGCGCCAGTTTCTTCTTTAATCTAAATATCACGTAGCGGAGGTCAGCAGATGCCAAAGAGGGGTTTCGAGATGCTATGGAGAGTTGGGTAAGCTTCAGCCACCATCACAACAAGAAGGGGAATGGTGATGTGGATATGAGTTGAATATTGTTTTTTAAACCGTGGCTCCGGGCCATAAAGAGTAACAATGCCTGGGAATATCAGTGGACATGACAGAAATATTTACCATCCTCTGGGTTGCACCCTTAGTCAGTGTGTAGCGGTTTCGGAGATCGTTGACTTCAATATCTTTGATGTAGTCTCCATCCGCCATGTAAACTTCTCCATTAACGTTGCGTGCGCCTTCCGCACCTGGAGAAGCAGACTTTGCCGCTGGACTAGCAGTCTATTGATTAAGTATATTAGAAACGAGGAAACGCGTTCATTGGCAATGGAAGGTTAATGGGTCCCGAGGGGGGGGGGGGGGGGGAGGGTAGGGGAGTCTGCATATCATACAGAACGGACTGGCGGCACGTTCATGTGCTGATATCCTTTCTTGGCTTGAAGCTCAGCATTTATCTTTGCAGCAGCGGCAGCTATTTAGATGTCAATCCGAATATTGAATTAGTATTCTGCTTGCGAAAGAAGTCCCGATGAAATATGCACATGGCAGAAAACTCACCTGCGGCAGCAGTTGGATCTGGAGCTGCGGACTTCCGCTTGTCGTCGTTTCCAGGGCTTCGCGGTTCCCGGCTCAGTGGACTTCGTTCCCGCGTGGAGTCGGAATTTCGGGCAGATGGGGATCGCGAGCGTCGGTCAAATCTTGACTGTCGTCGAGGCTCTGCTTCTGTTTGATCAAAACGAGAGCGCTTTGCGCGCCGCTCACTGTCCGCCATTGTTGGTAGCGGCAGCGTAGCCTCACACACGGGAATCAAACTGTGTCCTGTAGATCCGAAAAATTAAATACGCTAGCGTGAAGAAAAGTGAGACCAGAGTCAGGGTTGGTGATATCGTCAAATAGGAATATTTTGAGCATGTTCTTCGCATGTCTGTTAACAAGAGTGCTTCAACTATACGCTATTCCAAATCCGCGACTAGTGTATTGCTTAGTCATAAGAACTTAGCCTCAACGAAATAAGCTAATCCTTAGACGGACTAGGCAGTTGCTGGTACCGCTCAGTCGTTTCTCCGACCTCGGAGTTTGGCAGCGATCATGTGACTCATATTTTTCAACCTCCAAAAGAAATGGAAGAAGAAACAGAACTGTTTAAGCCTTGGAATATCCGCTTAAGGTGAGATTGTGATGAGCATCATTCCTTTCCCATTTCTCCAATTGTAGAGTCATAGAGGTGGTATACTCTGTTCCTTTTGGTGGATAGCTTTCTTAGCTTCCAAAACGAATTTAGAGCTAACACAAGAGGAGTCACCAGTAGCTCCTTGCGACTAGACGGATAGAGAGCAATTTGCTCTCGCCGTCGTGCGTGGTAGAAAATGGCTTCTCGACGAGTTTTCTCCCTATCTTCAACGCGCGCTCTATTGTCGTCGCCCTCTACATGTGGCTCTGGAAGCAAGCTCGCCACTTCCCGCAAACCATGCAATGCCCGTTCCTCATCGAGCTCGACATCCGCTCTCGCGTACAAAGCTCTGCACCGTCGTTCCCCGCTTCCTCTCCCAGTAGCTGATAGCCCGACCTGGTCCGCCCCTGCTGCAGTCTCCTCGATTCTATACGAGACCCCAGTACCGTCGACCAAGCCTCCAAAGCGCCATGTGCTGAATTGCTTGGTACAAAATGAACCTGGCGTTCTCTCCCGCATCTCCGGAATTCTTGCAGCTCGGGGTTTCAACATTGACAGCCTCGTTGTCTGCAATACGGAAGTAGAAGATTTGTCGCGGATGACAATTGTCCTTCGTGGACTAGATGGTGTGGTTGAGCAGGCCCGTCGCCAACTGGATGACCTCGTTCCCGTATGGGCTGTGCTTGATTACACTGACTCTGCCCTGGTACAACGTGAGCTTCTTCTTGCGAAAGTTAGCATTTTGGGCCCAGAGGTGTTCGAAGAACTCCTCCAGCACCACCGTGAAATGACCACACCAGAAAATGAGGAAGTATCTGGCTCTGCTGAGAAACCGGCGAAGTCAGCCGAAATTGAAGTACAGAGGTTCAAAGGAAGCCAACACGCCAGTGATTACCACCCCAGCGGACTAGCTCACAGCCAGGCACTTCGACACAAGCACGAGCATTTGAAGGCCATTACCCACCTGACCCATCAATTCGGTGGCAAGGTTTTGGATATCAGCACCAACAACTGCATCGTTGAAGTGTAAGTTTATGCATCCCGGCTTGTTGGTTATGAGGGCCACCATTGATAACACTACGTGACAGATCCGCAAAACCAAGTCGTATCGATTCCTTCCTTAAACTAATTTCTCCCTTTGGTATCCTTGAATCTACCCGAACAGGTCTGATGGCCCTGCCACGCTCTCCGCTCTCCGGACCAGAAGAAGAGTTCGAAAAGGATACAAGCGAGGCTGTCGACGCTAGTGCTCTTCCACCTGGTTAAATTTCACAATATGCCGGCCTCTGAGGCCTCTGATTTAGTGCTAGATTCAGTTGCTGCTTTATATTTGGATACGTGTTATTTGTTATCTGCAATAGTTTTGTGTAGCATTCCTGAAGGGAAGCAATCATACTTTAGGGAATGAATGGAAAGAGAAAATGGAAGGACAGTGACAGGCAATCAAGTTATTTCTTTTTATTTTCTCATTTCTCTGGTTCTGTATAACTCTATGCTATCGTCTAGTTTCCTTCATCTCTTGTATATTTTACGTATTGGGAAGGAACGGACCGAATAACTGCCCATTTTAATTCTACTTTTTTTTCTTTTTTTCTTTTTTTTTTTGTGGCTGTTTATGTCTTGTCGTCATCATTGGCGTAGTGAATTTATTTCAGTGCCCCTCACCGCAAAGCTCTCCGGCCTCTCGCACCGTATATTGGTCTAGGGGCAAGGTACTAACTCTTCTTCGGGCATTGGAATTGCCATTGATACTATGTGAAAATTGGATAAACATAGAAGCGGTGTGAAGGGAACCAACCACCTAGCTATTTTCATTTGGTCTTTCAGGAATAGAGCAACGAACGAGCTTACATCCAAAAAATAGCTTGAAGAAAATATGAAATCGTAACTGGATTGGAAGACCACATACGCATAGAACGAAAGTCATAGTAGTTGGAATCTCAAAGATAAATGCTTATCACTAGCATCCATAGGGCCACAGAGCCCTGCTGTTCATATGGTTGAGCAGCTCCTATTGAAGAACAGTTGAGAGGGGAGAAGAAAACGAGAACAAAATAAATAAAACGTGCTTCTCACAGTCATAACGTCGTAATATCGTTGGGGTATCAACTGGGCCGTGAAAGGTCATAGAAATGAAGACAAGGGGAGAAGAAAGATAGCCTGGGCAAGACATGTCGCAGACAGTGGAAACACTAAGAAAAAAAAGAGAGGGGGGGGGGGGGGGAAGAAGGGAAATAAGGCGGACAGAAAGCCCAACAAGCCAATTTAAAGCCGTCCACCTGTGTTCATCAAGAGCAGTGTGTAGGAAATATCCCGAAATCCGTATCTTCCGTCTTCCCAACGACCACGTACCAGGATGTGCGGTATGCGGTATCTTTCAACCTTCACTTTCTGTCCCTTTCCGACAAACTTCACAAATTCCGCAATACAAGGGGCTGTAGTTTTGTCCTCTGTTTGTCGGGCAAGTGCAGTCCTCAGAGAAGACCGTCTCTATGGCTCCACATTTATAGATAACGGTGTGGTTGCACATGGTTGTGAGGAAGATGCCTCGCGCAATTGCGGGTTGGTTGAAGGATAAAGGAAAAGACGAGTCGGATGGGAGGCTGGAAATGGGATATAGCAGAGACGTGGAAATCTGCCTATGGATGTTGTTCAATTCTTTGTGTATTTGATTTTGATACTCCTACTCCCTTCACGTGCTATGGCAGCAACAGAGATACTGATAGTCGGAAGTTATGTGAACCGAGGGTGATAACCGGTGTCGAATAAACAAACGGCTTTGGGTTAAAGTTCTGAAATATCTATGTAAAGACTTGATATGAACGGACAAGAGGAATTCGAGAAGGCTCTGCCCTATTATCGTAAGAGTCGATGTGTAAAGTCGGAGATGAAGGGGCGAGTAAAAGGTTAGGAGAAAATTGATTGCGCCGTATCAGAAGTGTGTATGTGAACAGCCAGGAAAATCTTAAGTGGACGGTAAAAGGATGTCGACAGCAAGCTGATATATAATCGACCTGGATTGTTTGCTGTGGGGAAATAAATACTAATTTATTGGAACTCCACTCGGAAGTGACAGCAAACAAGAAGGTAAATTTGTGCTACCCCTCCAAAAATCGAAAGTGTTAGATGTGTACGTGAAATGAAGCGTTTTGATATTTGCTAACGGATATCGTTAAATAATGTAAAATTGTAAACTTCAGAATTGAATTGAGGGGACGAGATGTAAATTATATACCCTTTCAAGGAAGATAGACGGGGGCCCTATTTGCCAAAACCATTCGCGCAAATCACCTGTGAAAGATATAGGCACGAAACTCCCATGCTTGCTTGGGCACGAGTGGACCTTTTGTTTGACGTCATCTAGCAGAAATAAAGAGATGCGCGAAAGTTTAAAGAAAATGCAGTTAACACAATATCGCAATGCAACAGCTGAACGGGGGTTAGTAGCGGAGATGTCAGAAGCAAACGAGACGAGGATTCAAAGGTGAATCCTGGGCGACAAATCCTGTCACAGCATGAGGGTCAGGATGAAGTGAAACAATTGAGGCTGGAGAGCTTAGCCTGGGAGCCGGGATCATTGTTCGCACCTGTCGCTGCCCAACTATGGAGAATCAATGCGATGGTTATCTCAGTGGGAAATTATGGAATGGAAAAGTAGGTTCGTGTATAAACTTTATCTGAAGACGGTGGGTAACTACCCAATGACACAGGAGAGGCATTGATTGTCCAACGAGCACAGTAATACTCAGATCGGTCCCGAGGTCCTTGAGTTGGGAGAACTTGACAGCAAGAGATGGCGCAATAGAGGTCGCCATAGGGCAGGTGAATCCGAGATGCGCAAAGACAAACCCTTACACCTGCCAAAGTGCGTCACTTTCTCGTAGTTGATGGGAAAAGAAATCTAAAATCCAATAGGATGTCAGGGCCATCTGTGGGCATTGGGAAAATAACGGACTTTTTGAGACCACCAATGATGCAAAATATTGACCAATATGCAATTATGACATCAGTGACAAGGAAACATTAAATATTTGCTATTTGGGCTGCGATAGGGAAAATGCGCAGTTAGCTCTGAAAGAAGACCCAAGTGTAAAAAAAATGCACTTAGGGAGAGCGGTGACTATGGATTGAAAATGATTGGGTGGCGGCCGATGATGCTAAGGAACCTGGCCACATGTTCATCTCCAAATAACCGGAACTGACCAGGAAGAGCAGCAAAGAGACGAGAGGGATTCCTGGAAAGGTTCGTTGAAAGTTTGGGGGAGGACAACTGGTCTTGGTCCTGTAATTCGTCCACGTGTGACCAATCAATCTGGGAACCGGAACCGGGACCATTAGCATGCGTACAGATCGTGACATTCTGATCGCCTGGTTACAATGATCGACTCGCTATTTACCTACCTTTTGCAACTGTCATCGTCTGAAGACAACCATGGTCAAACATCCTTGCTTTGAGATGCTGACATTTGCGACGCTAGCCTTTGGACATTTTTCTCATTAGTGTACCGGTAGGTAAGTAAGTTGGAAGTCGCCTTATTAACGTGGGAGCTCATATATCTCGTGCCAGACACGGCACGACATTATGACCAAAAATGGACAGGGACTCATCCTCAACTTGTTTGCCAGAAACATTGAAGCCCCGCGCTGAAGATTCTTAGTTGATTCAAAACATTGCATAGAATACAAGTTGTGCTAGAGTTAGTAGTCCACATCCCGGTAGAACGAGAGCCAGCGGAACAGCAACGATCATGATTCAGGCAAAACCCGCCGCCGAGAAAAGATTGGGATAAATCATGGTTAGCCGGGATGTGGTTATAAAGAACTCTTTCGCATGTCCGTTGACGTAAGGCTCGAAATGCACATCCAATGTATAAATACAATGCCAAAAGGTCAAAAGGTGGATGAAGTATAGTCGCATTATCCTCCATAAAAAGTATGTGTACGCCAATGAACACCTTTTGAAGCGGGTTCCTCAGAGACCCGAGACAATTAACCTTAAAACTCCAACATGTTGCTCTCGAAAAGGAAAGGAGGAAACCTGACAGCTCATTCCAGAAAATGGTTCCGCATCGTTAGAAAACATTATTATCCTATATCCGTACCTTTGCGCCAATCCCTTTACCTTTGTAGAACAGAGTATTCGAATAGTTTCCGAGCTGCACGTCGACGTCAGCGACAGCATCCATTCTCAATGTTCCCCCTAACGCCTGTCGGATCGCTTCGTATCCCGCGCCACTAAAATCCAGGTCCACCGGGAGCCGCGGTGTCTGGGATATCCCAGGCGGTACTGCAAATGGAAGGTCATACTTGATATTTCCTACAGGCTCAGTGTGATTGTAGAATGCCACTGCGTCAATACCGGTAATCAGAAGTGTGGTGGACAACAGCGGTGAGGCCAGGGTGAATACCGCAGTCGAAGACCACAAGTGCAACTACCAAGACCAAGGATTTGCAAGTCAGTCCTCGTCAATGGTTGTGTAGTAGAACACGAGTGAAATTTAGGTAGGAGAGAAATCAGATTATGAGGTACCCATCTGCCTGATTTCCTCAGTAGGAGATTGTTTAGAAAGGCTATCGGCAAGAGCAGACAATACCGTTGCATCCTTAATGAAGTGGGTTTGGCCATCATCCCCTGGATTCTGATCATCTCTTGGTGCTCGAAGCTTCGGAATCGGAATGTCCAGTTCCAGGGCCGATAATGCCAACCCTAATCTAGGGAGAGTTGGAATCGTGTGTTGATGTGGGCGAAGGGCGATGGACGCATTGAATCCTGAAATCAGTTAGAGGAGTTACCAAGCTGGGTTGTGTGTAACTGGGACAAACCTGAAACATAACGAGATATCAGATCTTGACCAACAGCGATTCCATCCTTTCCACCAAACCGCAATGGGTCCCAGAGAGCAGATATTTCAACCCCGGAATTGAGTCCTGGTGACATTGACAGGTTTCGGGCGATCACGCGCCCAACGTTGGTTCCGTTGTGCGCGACTCGTAAATTTATATAAGGAACGATCGCTGAATATTCAGTTGGATTTGTCAAATTTAATTTTGCTGCAAGAAGGATGGATGACTCCGTCGTTTGGACTATTTCTAGAGTATCCACGGCAACCTTGAGGTCCGAAAATCCTCCACTCGCGAGGGCTAGACGTAATGGCATATTAGTTAGAAATTCACGATAACCAAGATATCCGAAAACGTACGCTTCACAGTGATGTTGCCACTAGCTGGAATATCTCGAATTATGAATTGCCCAAGCGCAGTATCCGTTTCTGCATCCACCTTTGCTTTAACATGTAAAGGAATAGGTTTGCGTTCGAGGATTAACGCTTGGACAACATCCGTAAATGTGTCCCCATTGGTGACCTGTAGCGGTGCTTTCTTGATATCGAACTGGACCAGCAACGCTACAGACGGAGGCGAGCCGTCTTGAATGCGAGTTGCAGAAGCATTTTGCCACTTGTTAATTTTTATGTAACCAAGCTCTCTTCCCTCATAGTAAATATATGCAGTAGACCGAACGTGGGAGATATTTAATGGAAAGTTCATCTCCTTAGGAAGGCCGATTACCGCTTTGACCATTGCGGAAACCGTAAGTTGAGCTTCTGGGGTGTCTGGTTGAGCGAATGGTTCCGGTAGGAAGAAATGAACGTTCGTCATGGAAAAGTTTCGAACTAAATGGTCAAGCGCACGGCCTGCGAAAGGTACAGGAACCGTGACGTTTCTCAGAAAACCTTCTATCCAGTTAGGCAAATTGGATGAAGGGGATTTGCCTCCACGAATGTAAATTTTAGATTCCAGCCCACGAATATAGTTTTCAACTAGAAGATCTAAAGGTGACCAGTTGGTACCAGGACAGGCAGTGGTTAAGACATCAGGAAGTGTTCCAATATATCCTTTCGCAGAGATATTCACGGGCTCATTGGGGGCGATTTGAACTAGGTCCGTTGTAGCATTAGCTACTACAATATAGCGGTCCATAGGTGCACAGTTTGGTACTGAAATCTTGAAGCCCATTGGAGGCACGGTGAGTTTGACTGGATATCGATTCATAAGAAGCACTGAGATGTCGGCTTCCATAGCTTTTTGATGTGTTGGTGTCCTGATTTCATGGAAGTCCAATTTCGTGATGTTGAAATCAGGGAAACCGTGGTAGCTATGGTCTATTAAGATTATTAGTCAAACATGTCCAAATTCAGGTCAGGATTTCGAAAGAAACTGTACAGGGATTGACCTTGGAATACAAATGACTCCGAGATAGTCTGAGATCCGAGATATAATATGCCGGATCTCAGGCGCACAGAAGCCACTCCTCTGACACGCAACTGGCCAAGGCGGCCCTGGAGCCAGTCGTTCGCTACAACTCGAACCCCGGCCATATCTCCGGCTTTCAAGTCTGTTACAAAATCGATGGTATTCACGTGGCCATCACGAATATTGACTCGGATGGGTGGGATCGTCGCAGTTCCTAGCAGGACGTTGCCGTACTCTGGAAGATACACTTGTACTTCGGTTTCATCGCTCTCAATCTCTCTTGCTAACCACGTTCCCAAACGCCCAATATCACGTACAACTTTCGTCGGCACACGCGACGCATCGAGAACAAAGGAGCCTTGAACTCTAGCCTTTACTCCATCTGATGTAAATGAGTCGATGGATACATCAGTGGCTTTAAAAACTGTAGCCGTTTCAGCATATTGTTTGATCACAGTCGGGCTGGCAAAACCCAGCCCCAGAACTGTAATTATTGCCAGTATAAGGCTTAGCAGAGCGATAGACGAAGGTCGGGTGATCCACCTCGGTCCCTGTTTTGTGGAAGACGGGTTCGGGGATGATTCGCGGGAGGACGAGGATGAAATGTTGACATCCCCCAAATATTGGATGCCTTCACTTGCCCGATGTGCAAGAAGGGGTGTAGATTCCGACAAAAGTTCATATGACGTGGTTTTGGGCTTCCCGTTACGAATAGAGCTCGTCCGGGTCTCTGGATGGAGGTTTTCCTGGGAGGCCTCACTGAGCAGCGGAGCACATTCTCCCACGGCGTCCCCAGCCATGATGGCTGGAACTACAAAGATGGCAACGACTGTAACTTTAAAGGTTAATTCTTCAACGACATGGGCCGACTCTTAATGAAAAGTGATGTGACTCGAGAAAGTCAAGGTGGAAGAGAAGGTGGAAGTTGGATGTTTGAAACCTTGGATGACGTTGTTTAGTCAGCGAAACCCCTAAAAATAACATATGGTACTACTGAATTGTATTAACCAATGAATAAGCAGATAACGTAATCAACCACTCAACGACCGTCTACACTCAACGCCCGCCCCTGTAATTCTATTTCAATCAACTTCAAATGTTAATATCTCAATGAATATTCATTATTTTAACTTTTTAATTTGTAATTTATAAATATCAAGATTTATATTATAATATAATTCAAAATTATTATAATATAATTAAAATTGATTAAAATATAGATTTAATTATAAAATAAAATACAATCAAATAAAATATATAATATTCAATTATAAATTAAGAAATAAATATTATATATTATTAAAATTTATAAATATTATATAAATATATTATAATTTAATAGATATTATATTATTTTATATAAAAATTATATATTTTAATTTTTAAGAATTTTTTTAATTTTTTAATTTTCATTTTTATATAAATTACAAGTAAAATATTAAAAATTCTTGAAATTTTAAATTTTTAAAAATAATTTATTAAATATAAATATATTTAAGCTCTTTAGTATAATAATTTATTTAAATTACAGTTTTAAAATATAAATAATACATAGTTATTACAAAGGTAATATTTAAAAAATAAAAATTTATATAAAATTCTAAATAAATCAATAATAAATAAGAATTTTAAAATAAAATTTTGTATAGTATTAGAAATATATATAATCTATACTATATTTAAATTTTATATAAAAATAATCAATATTTATTAATATATTTATAAATATATACTCTGTATTTTATTTTAAAATAGTCTTTTAAAAAGTTTAATAAATTAATAATTATATATTATTTTTTTATAAAAATTTGATATAATATAATATATATCTGCAAATTACTATATTCATTTTTTAGAATAGTTTTTGATGAATATTCATTGAGATATTAATATTTGAAGTTGATTGAAATAGAATTACAGGGGCGGGCGTTGAGTGTAGACGGGCGTTGAGTGGTTGATTACGTTAATTAATAAAGTTGACAAATAATATTTAGCTCACTATCTTGCAATTAACTTTCAAATACAACCAATAGAATATTTTCCCAAATTAATGGCCGGTTTCCGGTTTCGCACAGTACGCTGTAATAATACGTAGCTCGACTACCGCTTTCGGTCTTCCGAGGGAATCTCTATGACTCCAACTCCAACTCACCCGTTCAAGGATCAAGGGTCAGCAAGATAGCGCCCTGCCAGCTCTCCCTGCGATATAATATATAAATCAATTAGCTTCAAGCCCTTTTGAAAAAGGATCTCAATCGATACTCTTTCAGCTCTTCTTTTTCACATTCGGTATTTTCCCATTTTGCAACTGCATTCTTTTAGTTTTTCAATTCTTTTATTCTTATTTATTTTTATTTTATTTTATATATATATATATATATATTTTTTTTTATAACAGAGCACACAACACAGCACTTCTCCAATCCCCTGCGGCGCATTACAAGTCACCAAACCAATCCCCCAAAACCCGACAGATTTCCTTCAATCTTCTAACTAGTTTTGATCATGTTGCTATCCCGCAATGCAGCCAGGACTCTCCGCAACATGGGTTCGCAATTGCGACAATCTTCCTCCAGTGCCGCAGGCCCGCGCCACCTGCTCTCCATCGCAGACCTAACCCCTTCTGAGTTTACAACACTTGTCCGCAATGCCTCTGCACATAAAAATGCCATGAAATCTGGCTCGATACCGGACTCTCTTCACGGATCGTTGTCCTGCAAAACTATCGCCATGATGTTCTCCAAACGAAGTACGCGAACCCGCGTGTCAACAGAAGCAGCAGTGGTCTCCATGGGCGGACATCCGATGTTTCTTGGGAAGGATGATATCCAGCTTGGCGTGAATGAGTCACTTTATGACACATCCGTAGTGATCTCTTCCATGGTATCCTGCATCGTGGCCCGGGTTGGCCCGCATTCCGACATCGCAGAACTCTCCAAACACTCTTCAGTCCCTGTTATCAACGCTCTTTGTGACACGTTCCACCCGTTGCAAGCCATTGCCGACTTCTTGACTATCCATGAAGCGTTTCCGCCGTCCCAAAACTCTACACCATCCAATTCTAGTCTAGGTCTTGAGGGACGAAAAATTGCCTGGGTTGGAGATGCCAACAATGTTCTATTTGATATGGCAATCGGAGCTACCAAACTTGGCGTCGATCTGGCCGTCGCGACACCAAAGGGCTATGAAATGCCCGCGCATATTAAGGACCTTATTAAAAAAGCTCGTGTAGGAGTCGAGTCTCCAGGAAACATTACTCACACTAACGTTCCGGAGGAAGCTGTCAAGGATGCAGACGTCCTTGTGACCGATACGTGGGTCTCTATGGGACAGGAAGATGAAAAAGCAAAGCGAATCAAAGCATTCGAAGGATTCCAGATCACTTCTGACCTGGCAAAGCGTGGAGGTGCCAAAGAAGGCTGGCGATTTATGCACTGCCTACCTCGACACCCCGAGGAGGTGAGTGACGAAGTGTTCTACGATAGGAGTCGGTCCCTAGTATTCCCCGAAGCAGAAAATCGACTGTGGGCAGCTATTTCGGCATTGGAAGCGTTTGTAGTCAACAAGGGCCAGATCGTATAAATAGGACCAGTCTTCGAAATAGAAAATCTTTGCCCCTTTCTCTACTTCTGTCTGTATTACTGCTCGGTTGAGGAACTTTCTACGTAACATAGGTCCAACTACCCACTTGACTTTCTCAACCTTTTGTATCCCACGTCCATAGGATCTGTTTCTCACCTGTAGTCGCTAGAGACGAAGCTAGTCTCTGTTTTGCCATAAACGTCTTCCAGTCAGTCTGGCTAAATGAATGACGCGGAATACTACAGAGTATATGTGAGCTAATAAAATGGATGTGTTTGAAGCCGATTTGATCCGTCACGTGCGCTGAGTGGCTGAACTTTGTCTTGTGCCACATGCACGAGCCACAGATCCGAACATGAACGACATCATTATCCCTCCAACCTGGATGTTCGACTCTCGCTTCTGTTAAAATATCAACGCTCTCACCTTCGGTAGACTGATAAATTAACCTACTGGTTCTAATCTGTTTGCCAGTTTCTTCATACCACAGTCCATTCCTCCAATCGTCCACCAAGGTGGTGTTCTTGCCTCGAGGGCCTTGCCAGTTAGGCTTATGAAGCTTGTGAATGTGATATCTTATTTGCTCTATACCTTCTTGGTTGGTAACTATGGAGGTATGTAACGCTGGACAGTGTTCTCTACAACTAGCACTTTCATTGTTTGCTAACCTCAACAAAGTCTTTACCTCACTCACCGAGCTCATTTCGCTCCCGCCGCTCTCATACGTCGCTGCGTCACATCTCACTTGCGCCATTGTCATCCAGATTCCCTCTTGATGATGATGACGAACTTGATTCCGACTACCATTATTCAAATCCCAATGGGTCGGACCCTTCCCGACGACTCTCATATAGTTCTCATCGTGCCACATCGTCTTACCTTGCCAGTGCCTCTGTTCCCACAACGCCGCCGATACTCTCTCGTAACACCTCGTATACTAATCTCCCGAAAAGAAAAACCACTCCAAGCTTATCTCATATGAGCCATACAAATTTAGACAGAATAAAGTCTGAGCATACCCGCCATCACCGCAGGTCCAAAAGTTACACTACTCTAGGACCAAAACTAAGCAATACGGCTACGCGTCAGGACTCCGAGTGGCTTTTGCGGGCAGGATTGGCGTTATCCTCTTCCACCCGGGAAGAAAAGGGCCAGAGCTGGCTCGTGAAACGAGATAGCTCAACGAGCCTTGTCTCAGAAGACGTTCCTGATAACGAGCCTTGGCGCAACTCTCGTCATCACTCACGTCATAGCCATGGCCGAAGACAGAGATCTGGACTATCAACGCCTGTTACTTCTTCACGGCGACCCTCCAACTCTCATGTTTCCAGCAAATTTAGCAGTCGAGTAGACCTTTCTATGACGGTAGCGGGCCTTGCAGAGCAAAGCCCTGACGATCGCGCTTCAATATCCGACGATGCTGTAGGACTCGTGCCGGACTTTGTTGATGAGACCGTCCGTAGTGAAATGGCTGCGATGTCCTCACAGCCATTTGGTCAGGCAAAAGCGCCGAGCCAGCGAGGAGTGCGAAGTTTCGATGACGGCGGATACCCGGCGGTGTCGCGACGAAATTCCGCATTTGATTCCTCATTTTCGGCATCGTCCTCAGAATTCTCGGATTCCGAAACAGATGAAGAGGAGGAGGTAGACGAGGCGGAAATGCAACGTTTGACTCGTGAACGAGGGTTAGGCCTTGGTAGTTGGATAGATCGTCTGGTTGAATGGACCCTTTTTAGTGTAGAAGATGAGATTCCCGCAGTTCCCGCAGAACCTTCCCGTCAACCTCGTCAGTTTGGTGATATTCAACATCAAACTTTGGTTGAAGAACCGGACAACAGTTCCAGTCAGTACTATGAAAGTTCGGAGACGGAAAGTGACAACCAACAACGGGAGAAGGAAGACGAAATTTCGATGGCGATGCCTATAGAAATACCAAGTGATCAAGGTGGATGGTCTGATGTTGGCTGGCTACTTCGCGTAGCGAAGACCATCGTTTTTTAAACTGTATGGGAAGCCTCTTTGTTTTGTATTTTTCTTTGACCCCTCGTTTTCGAACTTATCACACCTCCACTTCGGACTATTTATGCTTAATATCTTTCTCTAGGAGCAGGGTAGTTTGAGAGATCAGACCTCTGGTGCTATTGCTCTATTCAGATTTCGGTCTTAGGTCTGCTTTCGTGGTTATGTTACCAATGAAATCGGAGATTGAAGATAACGTGTGATCAAAAAGATCGCCTTCTCGATACATATGCAGCTTCTTCCTCGCTGCTGAGACATTTCTTACCTTTAATACTTTTGCTATGTTACGGAGTCTCTCTCCCCAATTGATCATCTAGAATCAGCAACAAATTGTACCAGAGTTTTCGCCTTCCAATCCCTATTTCCGCAGTTTGTACGCTAGCATATAAATCATCAGTCAAGCACGGTCGGGCATAAATCGACTGCTCTCTCACAGAAGCCCCACGCAATTTCAAAATAAGCTTCCTAGACATCGTCATTGAAAACATCGTTTACAAACTCGGCTTTTGACTTGCGTCTGAACGATGACCGCACATCATTTCCCCTGTGTAAATTCCTGTGCCACTTTCACAGCGAATCGGTGCCACAAGACACGGAATCTGCAAAATTAAATTGCATGCACGGGGTATGTACCCAAATGAATTAAGGCCGTACTTTAGCAATTCACCATAATGTTCATGCAGGACGCCAATCATTCTTTGCTTCGAGTGAAAGAAAAAGGAAAAAGCAAATAGCGGAAAACCAACATGCTTGCCCCAGTCTCAGCTTGATTGGTCCAACCTCCACGCTCGAAGTCGGGACCACGGGCGTTTAAAAGGCTCTTCAACAATGAAGCTTCCAACCCAGTTTATTTCTCTCTTCCATGCTCTCGTCAATCCGAATACTAGCTGCCCAGATAGTCTCCCTACACATCCGATGATGCGGAAGAGAGATAGATCCCTTTCATTTAAGCCTTCCATTCGAAGCTGTCTCGTTTTGCGGGGAGTGAAAGGTTGAAAATCCACAATGCAAGTATGGTTCCGGCCACCTCTCCCGAGCAAACAAATCTCAATGCTATACAGGTCGCCGCGACAAAATAATGGAAGGTAAAGACAAAACTTGCCTGAGCGGGAATTCCGCCCGTCCCTATCAATGTGGCCCTTGTTTCTAGGGCCGATGCTACCAATAGAGCACCCCAACTAGTAAAATCAGAGTGCTTCAAAGCGATTCATCATCTGACAGATATGCCTCTCGAAAGTAGATAGCTACTGCCCCTTGGTTTCCTTATTTTTATTTTTTTTTTTTAAAAAAAAAGAAAAAGAAAATATGGGGCGTGCCTCGGCAATTTGTGTCACGGTACTCCGTACCCAGCCTGGAAAACAATCTCCTTTCTTATATACCGCGAGGTTCAACCGCCGCCGCCCTTCTCTTTCTTTCCTACTGATCGCCGTACGCGAATTCAATGTTTTCGATATTGCTGATTTTACTTCCATCTATATACTTCATGAACTGAAGTAGATGGGTCAATGGACCGCTTGCGTACATCCCAATTAGCTTCCGTTGCCCTTCTTTTTCTGAGCCATTTCATCGCGGATGCTTCCACCATCACTTCAACTGTCACAGATATTCCGCCCACTATAGTAGGATACTATACTCGTGACCACGAGGGCAGCACCACAGGTATGTATAAGCTTTCGTTTAATGCCTAGTGAGAACTTGTTCGACAATCACAGCCTGCTTAACTCGGAATCGCTCTATAGTCGAAAATGTATCTTGCCCTCAGCCTCTCCACTTCAGAACATCAGGCATCTATGGCTACTGCTGCCACCCCAGTAGTACTACGCGATGCCCACTCGCAACGCAATGTAGAGATGGTATAATAGAGGGGCCCTATCATACAAGCGAATGGTATGCCCTACTTCACGCGCAAAGACTCCAAAGTTTCCCCACCGGTATTAACCAATGCGCTACTATCTTATCGTTCTCCTAGCACGCATTGCGTTACAATGTCTGTCTACGAATCATTTCATATGGTAGCTCCGTCAGTGACCTATATTCAATGTCGGAAGAATTGGCCGGTGTTGACACTTCATCGTCATCTCGCAATTCCCCAAACGACGTCTACTGGTATAGCTTCACAGCCTCGGAATGAGAGATTAACAGCGGCTCACCCTTTCCAATTTCCAGATACCACTATACCCACTTCACCCGGGGAGACCACAAACTCGAGTTCGCTGCAAACATCCCCAGGCGGCATACCGGCCACTCCAATTACACCGACAAGGACTCAAATCGCGACCCCGTCGCCTGGTGACTTCTCCGAGAAATTCCCCGATGAAAAGAAAGTAGAAGCAGCGAAGATATCCAGTATAATTATTGGAACGATCCTATTTATCGCGATAGTCATTCTTGGACTCTTACTAGGCCGTAGTAAGTGGAATAAATCAGTGTCACAGACTTCACTGCGCAAATTACACGAAGCAGAGGGATCTACCGGACTTGTATCGGTGCCCATTCGAAGAAGAGTGCCAAGGCACGGCTCGCAGCGAAGCCATACGTCAAGAGACGGGTTCATTGCGTTCGACGATCTCAGTCCTTCCGAAAGGTATGCGCCAGCGCAGGAACTGCCCACCGTGGTTGAGGAGCGATATCACCAAGTGAGCACTGCCTCGAGCCCCATCAGCCCCTGTGTGAGCTCGCCCCGCTAGTTGATAGAAATTCATTATTCTTTTAATTCTACTTGGCGCATCCCTGATACCCCATAAATCTTCGCACACGGCTGGGCTATTATAGAAGCATGCATATGTATAGGATCTCCAGGCTTGAATATGCAGCGGTTATTGATCGATCGGGCACCGCTTGCTTCCCATTTCCTAAACAACTCGTCTATATTTTGAAAATATTTGAGTTGCGGCTAGTTTCTGTGGATTTCGAACGTCTCCAGGTACACGTGAAGTGCACGCATACCAGTTTCCTAATATTTAATTTATCTTTATGATCTCTTCCCTATAGCCCTGATTCAAAGATGGGATAGGACATTTTGAACTCTACGGTGGAATTCAACGAATACGGGGGTATCTACGTCTAATTCCCTAACAGACTTGAATATAACTTATATGTACTCGAACCTACTCTTTTGTATTCAAGTCCTTTCTCCCATGGCTGGATGACCCGTCTATTACACATTAGACAGCGCGGTCGAACGTACTGGAGCCAAAGGAATTACAGCTGCCAGCTAAGAAATGTAAAAATATGCATCTCATCCCAGTTGGGGAACGTAAACTCCAAACAAGCTCATCTTACAGCTTGCCGTACTTTCACCCTTTTAAGGCGATACTTGTTCACAATTCTTCGACGAGTATAGGCCAGACAACGCTGATATTATTATCTTCCTTGATTATCAATGTAACTCGCAATGCACTCTCGCTCTCAGTACCACAAACTAGATTAGTCATTGAGGCATGTTTACAAGATGAGGACGTTGATGATATTCCCCTTTCCTTTTCCAGTGTATGACTTTTTGACATATAGTTGCCATTTGCCTGGGGGAATTGGAAGAAGTGTCCAAAATAAATAAGCTCATTCATGGCCCATGCGGAAGAGGACTGGTTGTCTTGTTCAAGCGACCCTATTTTATTGGCTCCAGTCCTGGTCACTAAATGGGATTAAATAGGCCTGCTTACCTTTTTGTTCCGCGCCTCCCTCCCTACCTTGACTGCATCTAACCCACTTATGTTACTATTTTGCAGGGTAAAACAAAGCATCAATATTTAATAGTAGCACTGATGAGTTGAGGTCACCAAGCACCACGAATGGGAGTGAGTTTAACCTCAAATTTAATCGGGTTTAGTTAGGGTGGTCAACTCGGGAAGGGGAGCAACGGAGCGCGGAGGATTCAATGATCCGGATATTTTGATATACATTGATCCTTTAAGGCTTTCCTGAATCGATACCATCATGAGATGAACGTATTCACTGTTTGGCCACTTATTCGTCAGGTAAAATGGGGCATTACCATGTAAATACTCCCTGGCCTTTGTAGAGATTTTAGACGTGTAATATATATATTTGTTGACTAACTAAAGTTATATAATCGTTGGAAAAGGCCAAGTTAAAAACAGAGAAATAAATTACAATGAGTAGATATAAAACGAGTTCTTTTTGAATCCCGAATGTTCTATTTCCAATTAAAAGGCGATTTTAAAAATTCATAAAAATTTGAACTGCACCAATATCCCTGGGACCAGGTAATTCGGGATACGAATTCGCTCCGGCAAAAAGAGTAAAGAATAATATGGAGTTGGAAACTCAAATTCTTCAACCAGTTTCCACTTCGCTCTCTTCTCCTTTTTTGCATCGGTCCTGTCGACGGATGTCGGGTCTGTGGCAAACCTGGCTATCAACCAGGAGGGAGGATAACGGGGGGGGGGCCGCCATGGCATGTCATAGAATGGGTAAAGGGGAAACCTGAAAGATGTGGTGTGCATCGCGTCAGCTGGGCGCGTGTGGTAGTGAGCGGCCAAAGTTCTGTCAGCATTTCTAATCGTTGATGTGGAGATCTATGACTCCGGCTTCGACTTCTGAGGACACGCGCGTTCTCTGGCAAGCATGCGATATCGGTCCAAGAGATCGGTTTCCGCCACTCCGGGTTGGTGCTGGAAGTTGAAATGGGCAGCTAGAGCTTCTCCCACAATAGTGACGGCTAGAAAAGGTGTTAGTTTTATTGTTTTGTTTTTTTCTCACATGGAGGGCAGATAATAAGCAATAATCAAGACCTACGCCGACTATACATCTTAGGCAGCTCCATAACAACCATTTCTTCGTCACTTCTTTCCTTTGGCCAGGTATCTATATCGCTGTCGAGTATATCGTCGGCCCAAATAGCAAGGACGTTGATCCTTATTCGCTCATTATCCATGTTCCACGGAAGGTTAAACTTGTACAAGTCAAGCTGATCTTTTTCCAAATTTTCTAAAAACGAATAATGTTGCTGGGCAGCGATGGCCCAGCTTGTATAGGTATCACCCCATACCTCATATTTGAGGTGGGTGACTGGTGTTCGAACGATGGCTTTGTCATCTTTAACACGTAACCATCGATGGCCCTTAGCCGGAGGCGCTGCGTCGAGGGCCCATTCAAACTTCTCCGGGCCTTCCCAGTCCGGATGATCGGAAGGTTTCCATGATTTATTATCGCTGGGCTTTGTGGAGGGTTTGCCATCGAGCAATTCAGGGAAGTAAGGGTGGAGAGCGCCAGCATGGTAATGGATGAAGCTCAAGGGGGGATTGTTGATTATGTTTGCTGACACGGCGAAATCATCGGGATGATTTATTTTTCGATCAACTATTCGAGGAATGGTATCGTCGGCTAACCAGACCTATAGAGGAGGCGAGGAAAGGATTAGAAATATTGCTACCGGCCTGGCGGAATTCCCCTTGGAAGTCAAGGTGTAAAAATAGGTTTCTTCCCACTCACCACATCGTCATCTATTTTAACATATATCTTTCCCCGTTCAAGATGCTTCCAGATTTGTCTGAACTCCGGACCGCGAACCTTTCTCCCAAGGTCTAGCTTTTTGTATCGTCGAGATCTAGCCAGTATTTCATCAAGATACTTTAAATCATCCTCATTTTCGGTATTGACGACCCATAGCACTTCGTCCAGCCAACCCTTGTTGTCAACCAAGTTGCGCTGTTTGCAAGCAGCCGCGCGGTCAGCTAAAAATCCCAAGAATCATGTCACAATTCTAGTTCTCCGCTGGAGAAGTGCTTCATACCTCCACGTAGCAGTGCATCGCCTCGACGCGATCCCGACGACCATAGAACACAAAGCCGCTAATGACAATATTCTCAGGCTTTACGAACTCGGTTGCATTTGCATTCGCATCCCCATGTAGGCGAATAGGATATATCGGCGCTGGTCTAGTTGAATCCTTTTGTACCGAGTTTCGGCCCCTATAGAGGGTGTTCGTAAGGAGGAATACATTGAGGAGCGATAAGGCCACGAGGGCGTACAAGGTGGATCTCTTCTTGAGATTGGATATTATCGATTCACCGTAGCTGGATTTACTGGGGCTGCTGAATGGGGGTATATTAATACTTGTCATTGCTTTGCGTTTGCCCTGGCGTGGGGCTGAAAGTCGGCGGATGAATGAGGACAATGGACACTCATTCGCATCCCCGTACTAGTAGTGGCCAATATTTTGGATAGTTATTTATTTAGACAACGAACGACGTCCTTCTTGGATGCAACTTGCAAATATGAAAAGGTCGAAGGGGCCATGGGCTGCTTAGCGCGACGACAACGGGGCGTATGTACTCCGTACTGTATTTAAATAAATATACCTCGTTTTGGTAATCCTGATTCGCCACCATCAGGCGGAGGAGCAACTCGGAAGAGCTGAGCCTCCAAAACCATAAAGAGTATTTATTCCCCTTTTAGATGTAACTTAGCTTTGTGGCTTATTAACATCGCTCGCTGGAGAAGCCAAAGGTCTCGTCAACATATATTGGAAAAATTCTCTTCCTACGTCCATAATTATTTATTCGGTTTTTCGAAAAGCTTCCTTCGGCCAAGCGAGGTTGTGCGCAGGATGGGATGGGGCTTTCGAATGCATCATGAGAAAACTTCCATTCCTTACTGCGTATAAATATATCCTTTACTTACGATAGCAGCATTTTCCGTGCCTGTGCCTCTGCCGTCAGCCAACGTCCCGTATGTATATCTTAAACCTCAAGTCCTGGGTCATATGTCATATGTACAGTACGTACATGTATGTACAGGACATCTACCTATCCAAAGCAAGGTGCCAAACGAGCTTCTGACGGGAACAAAGGGAAGATCGACGAAATACTCTGTAGATCATACACAAACAAAGCCCGCGGGGTAAAACGTCCAAAGAAACGATAAGATCTGAAAGCAGTGAAGCGCTGAATCTAATTTCAGACATGCCGATGCGTACTCTGTACTCCGTACTCCGTACAGTTAGTTGTTTTATCTGCAGCTTAGCTTTCCTGAATGGGTGATTACCACAAGAATAATAATTATTAATGGCTTCTAGGCGTCAGTTGGCTTTATGTGTGAAGGGTAGAGTAGAGTTGGTAACACCCTTCTGAGTAGTCTGTATGACCATTTTAGACACCCGTTGGAGTTGGACCTCCTCATGCTCCCAAACGAGAAAGCAATTCGAGACCGACAAGAATGAGAAGAGGAGAAATCAAATATTCCTCCTCAGAACACGCTTTGTGTAGAATTGGTAGCAGATCGCAGGGAGGGATACCTTTGATGCTCCTGTATACGGCAAATATCTATTTGAGGTATCAATAAAATCGTAAAAGAAGAAAAATAATGAATCAGGGGAATACGTGTTGGTTGGCTTGTGAATTTGGTGAAAGTGACAATGTTCATCTTCTGCAATCTCCTTCCCTCTCTCCTAGGGCTGTGAAGCATTAATGCTACGACTTTGATATGAGGGATTATAAAGAACTAGAGCAAGACCTGGAGAATTTGAGAAAATAGTGTGCCTTTTAGGTTATTTCACCGATATGGTCCTCATAAAGTGGTAGTGTCGCTAGCTTTCACAGTTGAAATGATAAAAAGCTGAAAAACAATCTCGGGTAATGTTTATGCAGGAATATACTCCGTAGTTACGGACCTACAAGCTATTTCCCCTCTTCCAAAAAAAAAAAAAAAAAAAAAAAAAAAAAAAAAAAAAAAGCCTGCAAATATCATTGGATAGTATATATGTTCATTTGGTACTTAATTATATGTATTTAAGATATTCCCCTGAAAGGAAATGTGATCAGAAATAAGAAAACAGTGTATAAGAAAGAATACAAGTTGCTCCTTCTAGCCGTGTGCTGCTTATCACCTGCATTTTGTTTCGTTGACAAGAGAACCCCTCCAAAGCAAGAAGACATTTGTAAACGGGAAAGGAAAAGGGGTAAAAGATAAATTCAACGGCGCTTGGGAGTGACGAATCTGGCCACCGGACCGATAACAAAAGACGTAGCATCAACCGAACATGCGTGTAGGCTAATCAGTATCCGTGAAGAATATATATTTACGTAGGTACACATTGAACAAAAGCATTGTTAAATGAGAGATATCGTCAAGGGAAACAACAAGCAGGAAAAAGGATGAGGGGGTTAAGAAGAAAGGAAAAGATGGAAAGTGGATGCTAGGAAAAGTATCAGAACGCCAGATATTCACGGGGCAAAAAGAAAAAGAAAAAAAGAGAGAAAAAAAGAAAGGAAAGAGAGAGAGAAAGGAAAAGAAAACAAAACCAGAAGGCAAGGAAAGAACCGCGGAGAGAAAACCGCCATAAAATAAAGGAGAGGAAATGAAAACCTCCAGAGATTCGGAAGCCCAAGCATGTGGGACTCAGAAGAGATAATGTAAAGAGTAACCTTGAACATTAATAATGGGCAGAAAGAAGAGAACAGGACATGAAAATGAAAATGATGGAAAATTACCTTGAAAATGAAATGAAGATGAAAATGAAAATAAACGCCAGTATTGGGCTATGTATGTATCAACTCTAATTCCCTGAGCGGTGGGGTATCGTAGCCGTGTCGTTAAGATAACAAAAGAAAAAAGAGGCAACAGAAAACGTTACCGTTTCACTTGGGGAAAGATTTATTCACCAGAGATCACTTCAAAAAGGGCAATAGGCTTTCAAAAGAAGGGCAAGATAGCCAAAAAATAGGGTATTGGGTCCTGTGTGGTGGGAGCTCGCGGCGATCTCTTATCACCAAGGGCCGACCTTCAGTGGCATACCACTGCCGTAGGTGCCAGAAAGGAGCTGCTGGCGTATCGATGAAGCATCCCCTCCCTGGCTATTGGATAAATCCTGATTACCCATCCAGCCAAGATTGGAACTAAGAGTGTTGACAGCATCCTGGAGTTTCCCTCCTGCCGTCTGGTTATGTTTTGAGAGTTTCTGATCCCATCCGCCATATTGCAGCTGAATGCCGCCACCCCGTTTACCGGCCTCCCGAATAACCAGTATCCATGCTTTAGCCATCTCTTCATAGGCGGCATCCTTTTCTAAATTATGTTGCGGCGTGTCCCATCTGGGCAGTCGATGTATAATTTCGGTGGCGCCGTCAAGGTAGTTTAAGGCTGTCGAGACCTGGGATTCGTTGGGAGGTAAGAAGTGAGGTGTGAAATCACTCAAGGCATCTAGGAGGTTCACAATATGCTGGCGGACACGGTTATATGCGTAATCCGAAGAGGAATTCCCTCCAAGCGGAATAGAGGACTGGAGGGCTGATTGATAGTTGTTTAAAACCTGCAAGGCAGAGCTGACGCTTGGTCGAGGAGCGGTTTGTACAACCTCGCTTGCTAGCTCGGGGTGTCTGTCACACATAGATCGTAAGATGGAGCGAAGAGCGTCGGTATCAAGAGTCTCGAGCAGGCGGGATAAAGCCAACGGACGTCCTGAGATGTTTGGTCTCGATCGTTTTATCTGACGAGGGGCAGGTAAAGTTCTCGGGGAAAATGCTGGAGAGTTTGAAGGAGATGCAGACATTCTAGTGTCATGATCACTTGGGAGGTAATCATCCTCAGCTTTTCTTTTTCGGTTGCCACTAGGATTGGTAGAGGACACTGGCAGGTAACCAGTGGTTAGCATTTTAGATACGACATGTATTGTACTTTTGGAGAGACTAACTAGACCGAGAAGGAGAGAGTCGACAGTGTTCATAGAAGTGTGGAGGAACAGGGGGCGTTGCCAGCAGGCTGTTCATATTGAGCGAAACAGGGCGAGCAAGAGGCAAGACAGGACGCCGGCAAACGAATAGCAAGAGGAGTATTTTTTGGACGACGGGATTGTAGAGAGAAGAGAGATCGTATTATGATGAAGAGAGGCCAGGAGAGGCTAGGAGAGGATGAGGATGAGGATGAGGGAGACGGAGACGGAGAGGGGAGAGTTGCAAAGAGGCAGAAGAAGCAGACGAAGTTGGAGAAACGCCGAACGCTGATGAAGGTGAGGAAAAAAGGAAGGGGGAAAAAGGTTCAAGCGCTGCTGGGAGTTTCTGTCAGTTCAGTGAGTGGGGAGAAAGGCTTTACTGGGCGGTTTGACGGGTATTTTACAGCTCCAGCCAACCACAGGCCAGCAGAGGCTGCGAGCTGTGCGTTTTATTACGCAGCTTTACAAGGCGAAACAGTCCGTCTTAGGTTGCAACGGGCAACGAAAGTCAGACAACTCACGGGATGATACACGGTTATTACGCCGTTTCAATACCTAGGTACACACCAGCTCTTTTTAAACCCTACGCCCAGCCATGTTATGTCCAACCACTCCAACCACTCCTCCCCCTCCCCTTATATATATTTATTAGTAAAATATAAGGATGAAATGGGAAACCTAGAGTGGGCAAAACCAAAAAAAATAGAGACAAAATGGTCGCGATCCGAGCAATACAAAGCCCCCCGTATGAACAAAGCACGGCCTGAACTCCGGACGATGATGTGATGTGATGCTATGTGAGAATTTGTACCTACAGTACCTACGAAGAATATCACATGCAATCGTGACATAAAATATACAAAAAGCAAAAAGAGAAGAAGCGACAAAGATAGCACATATGGAAATAAAGTGCTAGGGAGGGCCGGCTGCAGCTGGTTAGTTCTAGAGGTATAGCGATTGGGCCGCAACGATATCCCGCTTCACCATCTCAAGGGACTTCTCGAACTTCTTCTCTAAGTCTTCGCTGCCCATCACCTTCGCTGCCTGGGCCATCTGTCGCATGCACTCCTCTAGTCGTCGGAATGTGCGGATCAAGCTTCCCTCATAAACATCCGTCATTTTGCTGCGAGAATAAAACAGTTAGCGAGGAAGGAAACAAGAAAAAGAAAAAAAATAAAAAATTAGTGGTCTGGATGTGAAAGGAGTCCAAAATGGAGGGGAATAAAACTTACCAAATTTCCGCAAATGACTTCCCCTTCGCCCATTCATATATGACCTCCATCAACTCCCATCGGAATCCTTTCACATATTCATCTTCGTTGACTGCGAGCTTGGACTCCTGCGACACTTTGGCAATGATCCTCGCCTGGGCTTGGATATCCCTCAGTGGCTTCGCCAGCTCTTCCTTGGATATAGGTGGTGTCTCTTTGGAACTCTCCTCGAAGACAAACACGCTAAGGACTGCGGCACACTGCTCGGGGGTGAGGTTATTAAAAAACCCATTAAAGAGAAGCTCACTAAGCATAAGCTCGTCGCCGCTGCTGATCTCGCATGCGACACGGGCTTTTAGTTGCACAACCTCTGCCTCGTTGATGAACTGGAAGCGGCGAAGTACCCGTTTGCGACATTTTAGCTCGTCTAATTGGATAATCGACATGGCCTCCGTGATCTTCTTTTTTGTTGCTTTTATTTTTGAGCCCAGTTCAGTTTTTGCCGCGTACTGGTCATATAATTCTGGAAGCCGGGGGGAGTTATGGAGTGGATTGGATATTAGACGTGACTCTAATACTTCAATTTTCTGCTCCGGAAATTAGCATATACGCACAAGAAACCGAAAAAGTAAAGCTGCAGTAGTAGTACGTACCCGAAGGAGTTTCTTGAAGGAGTCATCCCTTATGCCCATGTCCTCAATAGGATCCAGAAGGGGAACTCCATCAGGGAATCGCCTTTGTATCTCCACAATGTGTTTGTTAGCCTCGTTCCTCGCGCTGATTGGTTTAAGGTCCTGAGGTAACCGAATCCGAATGTGGGAGATTGACTTTAAGCAACCAATTAGCACGGGAACAACTTCCACCTTGAACTTCCCTCCCGGCCGAGAAGGTCCGATCCCAGGGGGCAGAGGATTTTGACCAGCTTTCGTTGGGGAAGATGAGTCCTCTGCGACTTGTAGCAAGACATCGAGAATAAAGCTTTCATGGGGAGGATATTCTTCATTCGGAGCGTTTCGAGGAGGTTTTCGTTTTTGAGAGTTGACAACAGCACCCCAACCAAAGTCGTGGTCCTTATATTGTATTTGAACAAGCCGCCCGGGTTGCATGTAACGTGCACAGTAGTTTGGAAGGCTGATCACAGTACGCATATCCGAGGTGTATGTGGCGATGTTTTGGCGTAGATCATAGTATTCCCGGATCGTCCCTTCGTCGGCAATTACCATCCCGGCATATTCCTTCTCCAATTCGGCCAGTTCTATTGGTGTTAGTAAAAAGGAAAAAACTTTCCTTCAGAAAGCAAGGAAGTTGAACACATACCCCTTTCCAAACCAGATACACTAGCCGCATTTTGGAATTGATAAAAGCATCGCTCCAACATAAACTCAGGTGAGATCCCCTCCACTCGTAGAAGGTTCAATACCATGTTGTAGCCTAGATAAAAGGCCGAATTAAGTTTGTCTTGCTCTCCACGGACAATTTCCTTCGCAACCGTTGGATCCATTTCTTCATTGATCATCATGATGACAATGCCGCGGTCGTCAAGACCCCTACGTCCAGCACGACCCGACATTTGTACAAACTCAGAGGGCGTAATCCAGCGTTGGCTTACACCGTCGAATTTCCGAACACTTGTGAAAACCACGGTCTTGGCAGGCATGTTTAGACCGATGGAAAACGTTTCTGTAGCGAATAGTACCTTAATCAGTCCTTCCTGGAACAGAATTTCGATGGTCTCCTTGAGGATAGGGAGAAGGCCGGAGTGGTGGACCCCGATCCCGAGACGAAGTAGCGGTAGGATGTGTTTAATTTGTGGTAGCTCCTTGTCCTCATCGGAGAGCATCTCGATCGCACTATTGAACACCTTGCTGACCATTTCTTTCTCTGATTCATCGTTAAATGCCATCTTGCTCATCTGTAATGCAAAAGCCTCGCATTCTCTTTTACTGAAACTGAAAACAATGACCGGGTTGTAATTTTTAAGCATAATCATCTTCACGATCTTGTAGATGTCAGATGGACCTTTATTACCGTCTCCGCCTTTATTTGTCTTTTTGTCTTTTCCTTTACCCTTTCGCTTAGCCATTGCGTTTGCTGGATCATCTCCTTGTTTCTCGGCGATCGTCTCCATCGCCTTATGGAAATTCTCCTCACGGAACACTCCTTTTTCATCAACGACAAGGTGTATTCCATCAGCGCCAGCAGGGAAAAAGTAATGTTGTAGGGGGGTTGGTCGGAAATCAGTGTAGACGACGTGGCACGGCTGGTTGTGCATCTTGGTAATCCATTCTGCAAATTGCATCGCGTTCGGAATTGTTGCGGAGAGGAAAACATATCTAACTTTGTCTGGAAGAAGAATAATGGTTTCTTCCCATACGACACCACGAGCTGCAAAGACGTTAGCACAGCGTAGCCCAACGACGAGTTGCTAACGCAAAATAACTCACTCTTGTCTCGCATATAATGTATCTCATCGAAAATCACCCAAGCCACCTCGCGCATGATTTCTGAACCTCTGTATAACATAGATCGCAAAATCTGTTTGTCGGTTAGCGCCTCCTCTGTAAGCCAGATATATATGAGTTTGTAATTACCTCAGTCGTCATGACAAGACATGTGGCCGTAGGATTTATGGTAACATCGCCAGTCATCAATCCAACATCTCCAAACTCAGCAGCAAATTCCCGGTATTTCTGGTTGCTCAGCGCCTTTATGGGGCTTGTATAGATAACCCTCTGATTATTTTTCAGACTTTGCGCAATAGCATATTCTGCAACCACCGTCTTTCCAGCGCTAGTATGGGCGGAGACTAAAACACTCTCACCCCTCTCGATCGACGCGATTGAGACCTGTTGGAAGGGATCTAGAGTGAAGCTCCATGTCCTTGCGGGCGTTTCTGGTGGTTTGTGTTCGGAAATTGGGACATAGGGGTAATCTGGGGGTAGCGCAACCTGATGCCGAACTTGATGCGATAGAACAACAGCCTTGGTATCCTGCGTTCCTTGGAGACCGGCAGAGCCTGCAATCTCTCGCGACTGTTCAGTTTCGAATGTATCGGCTACAACAGGCTCTGGTTCTGGTTGGAGGCGCTGTCGCTTTGGATCGGGTTGGCCATTTTGCGGCTCGGAGGGCTCCGCTGCGTCCACATCTTCCATCGGGGTATCTGTAATCTCTCCATTCTCTTGGCCGCTCACCGCATTCGGGATATCCTTTACGACTCCATTTGCCTGTCTTTTTCTATTTTTGTCTTTCTTCTTTCGGGGTTTCGAAGGGTCTTGAAGAGGAATTCCAGAGGAAGGTTTATCCTCGAATACGTCGAACAAGTCATCCATGGCAGGCAGACGATACTCTGAAATTTCTTTTGGATCCTCAGACTCTATTCAAATAGAAAGTCCTCGGTCCCTGTCTTTAGTTTTGTGAACATGTAGGGAAAAAAAATACTTGGCCGCCGAAACTTTGATTTTCCACGTTCACTGCTCAAATATCACGTGAATGATAAATTTGCTGAGTCATGCACCGACAATTCCTAGGCTCCATCCGGACATCGAACCATCCGTCGAGTTTCTGAAGAGTTTCCTGTCCATTCGAGATCATCAAGAAACAATTCAGGTCAATTCTACCCCAGCAAGTCTCTTCAAGGTACGGCCAGATCCGTAATTTCATTCGCCTCCAATCACCTACTGACAGAGTGTTCAAGATGCTCGCCCAATCCGCAACCCGAGCCAGAATGGCCAGCACCGTTGCCCGCCGCGGCTTCCACACTACCCGGCCTCAGATGGCCAGCCCTTTCCACTACCCAGAGGGCCCTCGCACCAACCTCCCGTTCAATCCTTTAACCAAACACTTTTTCTGGAGATACTGGGCATTCATGGGTAAATGGAACTCCGTGGGCGTTGTATTTCTTGGGGAGTCTCGTTTCGCTAACAAGTTTCCATAGGTGTGGGTTTCGGGATACCTTTCGGCATTGCTGGTAAGATCATCGCTACGAATTTGTCTTTGCAATGAAATACAGCTGACACAGTGGTTCAATAGCCTGGCAGATCAATAAAACCCAATAAATCTTCCCGGGGTGTATTGTTATTCAGTCTTGTGTGGTAACAAATCTTCTTTGAGGTGGAAATGAGTGAATCATTATTATATTGTACTGTACCAAGCTAGAATTAGTATCAAAACAATCTCCCGTATATAATTGTCATTCTCCAGCTCTATTTTTGCCATGATTTAGGATGCATAAACCGTACGGCATTGTCGCCTGTTGTGTTGAAATTCGTGGGATTAAATACGGGCTTGTTTTCAAGAATTTAAGCCTGTGGATGAAGTCATCGTATGAGAAGTTATTTAGTCCCCTCACCAAAAAGAAAATTTACATATTTTCAAACACCCTACAAACCACATGCGATCCCCACCAACAAACCACTGCTGTATACGAAGAGAATCTACATGGATCATCCTCGAGTTTAAAAATCCAGGTTTTCGAAGGTGTGCGCGGAAAAGGCGCACAATATAAAATGCGCAACCTGAGAAATATCCACCTGAGGGAGCTCCCGCTTGGGAACGAACTGCCTCTAGCTGCGACGGCCTGGGACCCTGCGACGGATTCTATCATATGCGCTTTTGGTCCAACAGAGACGACCGCTGTCATCGAACTAAAAAGAAGGGCGCAGGACGCTGGGCTCGGCGACCTCGAGTTGATCGCATCCTGGGATGCGCCATGCCCGCTCCCGGACCTGCAACATGACCGGATCATATCATTACAATACTTTGCGGATACCCTCGTTACATGTCTTGTACTGGAAGGTGGCGATATTATAGTTGTGCGCGAAGATCCACAACCAGGCGAAGACAAGATTGAGATCGTGGGTTCGGTTGATGTGGGGATCACGGCGGCGGCATGGGCTTTGGATGAAGGACTACTTGCTGTAACCACCAAGGCCGACACATTGCTCTACATGACAAGGGATTTCGAAAATGTGGCCAATATTACATTTACTAGCGAGGATCTCAAGGCCTCAAGACACGTTTCTGTTGGTTGGGGAAAGAAAGAGACGCAATTCCAAGGCAAGAGAGCCAAGGCTCTGCGGGACCCAACGATGCCGGAGAAGATTGACGAGGGAAAATTGAGCGATCTGGATGATAAAAGAGTTTCTATCAGCTGGCGAGGCGATGGGGCGTTCGTTGCTGTTAATAGCATTCAATCAGATGCCCGACGTGTGATCAGAGTGTACTCGCGAGACGGCGTCTTGGACAGTGTGAGTGAGCCAGTGGATGGGCTGGAGGGTTCTCTAAGCTGGCGACCATCCGGAAATTTAATCGCTGGAATACAACGTATGGAGGACAGAGTGGACGTTGTGTTTTTCGAAAGAAATGGGCTTCGACATGGTGAGTTCACGCTACGCGTGAACAAGGAAGACATGCACACCTGGGCATCAAAAATCAGTTTGGCGTGGAATATCGACTCTACCGTTCTGTCTGTCCAGTTCAAGGATAGAATACAGCTCTGGACAATGGGAAATTATCATTATTATCTGAAGCAGGAGATCCCCATCTCTGTTGAAACGGGGTTCGCTACAGCGCTCCTTTGCTTTCGTTGGCATCAAGAAAAGGCATTACGATTTGTTATTGGATCATCTGGTATGTGTCTATCTACGTCGGCCGAAATGATGCACTAAGCTAATCAGATCCATAGATACTTTATTCGACACTGAATACGTCTTTGATGTAGCGAGAGGTTCCACATTGACTCCGAATGATTGTGGAGCGGTGGCCGTGATTGATGGAAGTAAGTTCAATATGTATTTGAAATGAAATCCGTATAAAACCATTTCTAACTTAGCAATAGCATCGCTAAAATTAACGCCGCTAAAACTTTCCAATGTCCCTCCCCCAATGTCTGCTTGTGATATTCTTCTGGAGTCTAATGCTATTGATGTCGCGTTCAGCAAATCCAGCACCCAGTTTGTCGTGCTAACTATGGCTAGAATTTACTTATACAGCTGGGACATCAAAGTCGTCCCCGTAGCAGATCCTGAACTTAAAGCAACCTACCCAATCCTGAATTCATCGTCGAGACCTAGACGGATCACGTTCCTGGAAGAAAAGGAGATCTACGTTTTGAGTCAAAATGGGAATTCCCAGGCAAACGTAGAAAAGACCGACATCGACACGAAGGAAACCACGATCGTTTATCAGTCAATCAATTCAAGCATCCTTTCCTCCATATTCCCAAATCTCCAGCAAAATTCGTTGTGGATATGCCAGGAGGGACTGAGTAGAAAGGCGGGCTCATATATTAAGCTCTCCCCCAATGGAGCCAATGGACTTTTTGCTGAGATTCCACACGAGAGCCCAAGCCAGGAAACCTGCTGGGCATACGCAACTGAGCTTTCAGATGGAGAAGTAGGATTCCTATAAATCAAATTGACTCTTTGAACTCGGCTAACTGTCGTCTAGGAAATTCTATTTTCTCTTTCTAAATCTGGAGCACTTTATGCAAATAAACGACTCCTTGCAAAAAACTGCACTTCCTTCATAATTACTGGGGCTCATCTTATTTTCACTACGACCCAACACTTGCTCAAATTCATTCATATCGCCAAAGTAGATGGTGAGTTTCTATCTTGGAAGTGTCGCTTGATATTATACTTACATAGGGCGTTGACTAGATCTTGACATTCCCGGTGACATCCCCGAAACTGACGAAAGATGCCGAAGTATCGAGCGAGGGGCTCGCCTAGTTTCTGTCATGCCCTCAATATTTGCCGTTACTCTACAGATGCCGCGTGGTAATACGGAGACTATTTATCCACGTGCGCTTGTTCTTGCTGGAATTCGTAGGTATATCGACAACAAAAAGTATCGTGCCGCATATCTTGCATGCAGAAGCCATATGGTGGATATGAATATTCTTCACGATTATTCTCCCTCCCAGTTCATGGCCAACGTGCCGTTGTTCATCGACCAGGTGAAGAAGGTTGAATATATCGACGAATTTCTCTCTCGATTAAGGTAAGGCTACACGTGTCCAATATCTCTCCGGGTGTATGTTGACTGGCATTTACAGAGACGAGGATGTTTCTGAGACATTATATAAAAATACCCTCAAGATAGCTGTACCTGATGTGGCTGTCTCTGATGAGCTCAATGGTGTGATACCTGGAGATGCTACGAAAACAACTCCAAAGGATAACAAGGTCAACCGAATTTGCGATGCATTCTTATCCGTGCTTAACAGTCGAATCGACACCAACCTCCAAAATCTTGTCACCGCTCATGTGTGCAAATCCCCCCCTGACCTAGATTCTGGGCTTCAACTTGTCGCAAAGCTACGGGGTAAACTGCCCCCCTGTTGTCTCAGATCAAACTATTAAGCTAACATAATTACAGAACAAAGTACGGAGCAAGCAGAGGAAGCTGTTGAACATATGTGTTTCCTCACCGATGCATATAGGCTCTATGACCATGCCCTAGGGTTATATGACCTAGAGCTTACGTTGATGGTTGCGCAGCAAGCTCAGAAAGTAAGGTTTACACCTCGATAGATATCCATGAAGGATAGACGCATTGCTAATTCGTCACAGGATCCTCGAGAGTATCTCCCTTTCCTTCAGAAGCTGCAGGCAATGCCAGAGCTTCGCCGTCAGTATGAAATCGACAACCACCTAGGACGAGTGCGAAAAGCAATCAAAACCTTACATGCTCTTCATGCTTATGAGGAGCTCAAACTTTACGCTATCAAACATTCATTATACAACGATGCCTTGGAACTATACAAGTACCAGCCTGAACTGCTTCGGGATATGTCACAGTTATACGCTGACTATCTATACGATCAATCCAATTACAAAGAAGCTGCCATCAGTACGTCTACCTCCTTTTACCTCAAAGAATTACCACCTCCAGGATAAACATAATGAACTAACCAAACCAAAGTCTATGAATCGCTTTCCTTTTATGAACCCGCCTACCAATCCTACCAGCTCGCACACCAATGGCGTGAATGTATTTATTGTGCTAGTCTCGTCCCCCTCCCAGAAACACAAATGAACTCCCTCCTCCACTCCCTCGCCACAACCCTCACAACCGAAACAAAGGACTACATATCCGCTGCCCACATCCACGCTGAACACCTCCAAGACATCCCAACTGCTGCACAATTACTTTGCCGCGGCAATCAATTCGGTGATGCCTGCCGTCTCCTCGTACTTCGCGGCAAACAATCCCTCGTCGGCGAAGTCGTTGATTCAGCCCTGGGAGACGCGATGGGCAGCATGATTGATCTGCTCGCCGACTGCAAGGCGCAGCTCAATGCACAGGTACCCAGGATCCAGGAATTGCGCGTCCGCCGTGCCACCGATCCGTTGGGTTTCTATGGCGGTGATCCGGCTGCTGGCTTGGGTGAAGGCGGCATCGATATTCCCGATAATGTCTCGCTAGCGCCTACAGACGCGACCACAATGGCGGGCCGAAGTATGTTCACGCGGTATACGGGGAATACGTCCTCGTCTCGGAAAACGAGCAAGACGAGGCGGCGTGAGGAGCGCAAGCGCGCACGCGGGAAGAAAGGGACTGTCTACGAAGAGGAATATTTGGTGAATAGTGTACGACGGCTTATTGAAAGAGTAAATAGCGCCATTGATGAGGGGGAGGGGCTCATTCAAGCGCTGTTGAGGAGGGGAATGAGGGAACGAGCGGGGTTGGTGCAACATCATTTGGATGAGGTTTTGGGAATGTGCAGGGATTGCTTGGATGATGTGTTTGAAGTACCGAAGGAAATGGGTCTTGGTGTTAACGGTGCTGATGCAGGCAAGAGTGAGGACGGTGGTCTAGGAGGGGAACGGCCACCTGGTGGTGATGGTGTATTCTGGGATAGCTTGCAACAGACTATTGGTGGGAAGGGGAGGGAGCCACCTGTCGTCAAAGCGTTCAAGAAATTGGCTATTCTGGGTGGATGAGTTGAGTTGCGTGTTCGCTGTGGTTTGATTGATTGTTCTGCTTCAATTTCCACGTTGGAGTGATTCTGTCTGTTTAAAAAGGAAATGGGAAGATATGGAAAAGCAAAACACTCCTAGTTACAAAGATAATGAATTTGGAAGTTGTTCAATGCAATACGATATATTGATGCTATAAAACTCCAATTTCTGAAATTTTCGATGCGCCCGCTTTCATTCTCCGGGATGCAAGGGGTATCATGGCCGAGAAATGGTTTCTATTCCAATGACTCCTGGTTTCTTCCTCTTGGTAGACTGGTATTCGCCTAGTTGGGACTTCCTTTCAAAATTTCCCCAGTTTCGCTGACAAGGTGTTGGTCTGCTTTTAATGGCCCTTCGCCGACACCAGTCAGGATAACGGTATTAATACCATCTCTCAGCTCAGCAACAGCTCTCGGGTCCAAATTCTCCACAAGAATCCCAGACTTTATGTGCTTGACAGCATCACCATACACGCCATCCCAGCCCTTAGTCTCAGGCTTCAAAATCGACCTGAATGTCCCAATGACACGCTCCGATTCGTTATTTAAGTAGTATATAACCGCATTTGGACCGGCATCGAACGTGTAAGCGCAAATAGTCTCGCCAGCGGCACGGTTGATATCATGGACCAGTCTGATGGCAGCACGGGAAACATCATTAAGGTAAAAAGTGGGTGGCCAGGTATCAAGATTGGTGGCATGGAAGTTGTTGCTGTCTTTCATGGTGATTTCAGCAAAGGAAGGGAAATCCCGGTTTTTAATCGCAGTCTCGATCGCGACCATGCGTGCAGGCACCACAGTTTCCGCACGGGTTGCGAAGAGAGTGGAGGTCGCAACTGTCGCTTGCATTCCTAGTGTACTAGGAACATCCTTCTTCACATCGCTCACGACGAGGATAAGGGCGCGCATCTCAGGCCAGTGGCTCGCTGGGGCCACCTCTTCTGCCAGGCTATCGGTTCCGTCCTCCAAGACCCCTGTGCGCCATGCGACATAACCACCCATCATAGAGCGACATGCGGAACCAGACCCCTGGCGTGCAATGCGACTGAGATCGCTAGGTGATTGAGGCAGTTCATAGAGGTTGGCAACAGCGCGAACCAGCGCAGCGAAGCCAGCAGCGGAGCTAGCGAGACCAGCAGCGGTGGGGAAGTTATTCTCTGATACAATCCGGAGAGGGAAAGTTGAGAGTTTGGGTAGAGATGGGTTTGCATTCTCTAGTTCTTGACGGAGACTGCGTAAATCCGACAGACAAGCAAGCGTTCTCTTTGAATCTTTTATGCTATGCGGTTGCGAGTTGAGGGTCAAAGAATCCTCGGCGGGGTAGGTGGGGGAACACGATGCGGTGGTGTATGCACGTAAAGAACTCTGTGATAGGGTCACAGAGAGTGAAGAATTTGTGGGAAGGTTAAGGATAGCATCCCGTTTTCCCCAGTATCTGCAAAGAAATTATCATTAGCAATTGTATACAAAATGAGGGGTAAAGGTGGGAAGTTGGAATTACTTGATAACGGCAATGTTAACAGGAGCCGTGGCGCTTGCGCGGTAAACCTCAGTGGAACCAGCCATCTTTATTCTTCACAGAAGGTTAATTATAATAGCTATGCAGGGAAATGCTTCAGTGGTAGATGGGGCCCTGAGAAGAGAGTTGTGGTGAAAGTGATCGTGTTCTTGGTACTAGCAGAATCCTTACATGGCGGTGAAAATGGAGGGACAGCTTGAGGCTCTGCGGGCGACTCCAAACCTTAAATTTTATCATATCAAATCTCTCTCGCCAAACTTCATCCTAGAACGCTGGACACTGGACACTACAGAGTGCTACCTTGCAGTCTACGAACGGCATTCTGATATATGAGGTGCCAATCTCGGCAACTAGTTTTGCAAACATTTTCTGAAACCAATTCGCCGTTCTCCGCGTGATTTTGTAATCCCGTTGACTGCTACGGCCTTCACCTTTTAACCATGGGGGCCAATGCAAGTACTGCAAATCCTCCACCTCCGCTTACAGCGACTTCTACTCCCTCCACTGGTCCTACCAAAGATGATGGCCCACAAGCTACATGCCCTGTAGACCACAAAACTCGCGCTGTGTGGCTTTCACAACATCAAAACTCCGATTCTCCCCATCCAATGACCCCGACCGACATAGTTACAAAACAAACAGACACCACAAAACCCAAAAAACAACGTAGACCTCTATCCCAGGAGCGGGAAGTAAGCAGCATCCCCCGAGCAATCCCAGATACGTCCACAGCTGCTACGCCTTCCACGTCCGCCGCTCCACCTCCCTCCCCATATGAAGCCCAAGCCTCAACCACAGCCTCACACATCCGCCCTTCAAACGACGAAGCCGAAACAGGCCATGACTCCCGCACGGGCAATTGGATTTATCCATCAGAGCGCCAATTCTTCGAGGCCCTCCTGCGCAAAAATACACCCACATCCGCCACCTCCGCGACGGACCTAGCCACCTCCGTCGCCTCAATCATCCCCATCCACAACGCAGTGAACGAGCGTGCGTGGTCTGAGATCCTAGAATGGGAGTCATCGGCACCACTTTCCGATCCTGGCAGTCGGAAATGTGGAGGCCCGAAATTGTACTCGTTCCGTGGATTGGGTGTCGATAGCCAATTTCTAAGTCCAAGGGCGAGGATCAATGGCTTGTTAGGGTATCAACGGCCTTTCGATAGGCATGATTGGGTTGTGGAGAGATGTGGTGGAGCTAGGGTTGAATATGTGATTGATTTTTATCAGGGAAGAGCTGGCGGGGCGGGATTGGGGACTGCTGCAAATAATGCGAAGTTGAACTTTTATTTGGACGTACGGCCGAAGCTGAATTCTTGGGAAGGATGGAGAATGAGGGCCAGTCGCCTGGTTGGATTGGGCTGACGATATATATGTATTATGTTTTACTCTTTTATCAATAGGAGGGTGGTAGACGTGTCTTTCTTTTGTTGTGGAAGGCTGATTGTAAGATGCGTGTGTATACAGGAGACTCTTATATATGTATGTACGATAGTAACGTTGGCAATGGGAAGCTAGTCAGGATGGCCGGAAACTCCCCAAAAAATTAAAACAATAAAAATATAAATAAACATCCGAGCCCTCCTTGAAACAGAATGAAGCAGGAAACAATGGATTGACATATTTGGGAATCATAAACGCATATGAGATACTGACGAAGAAAAGGGCCTGTTAACAAAAAATCATACGGACAATATAGCAATAATAAGAACAGTTACAGAAAAGTACAATTCGAAACAGCAACACATGTTCTTTAGTTGTTTAAGCCAACGTAGCAGCCAGGACGATAATGACCAAGACGACAGCCAGAATCAAAAGGAGGCAGCAAGCCTTGTTGCGCGCATTCTTCTGGTACCTACTGGCACTTCTTAGCTCGGTATCAGCAACTCGGGTATCATCTATCGTCCGATCCACATTTTCACTAATGAGATCCAGTTGTCCCCCTTGTTCATGGACTATATGCGCTACATCTCGGAAAAGCTCATTAAGTTCGCCAACACTCTGCTCGATATTCCGTATCTCCGCTTCGCGTTCTATAATCAGGGTCTCTTGGAAGTCGACTTCGGCTTGCGATGCGAGGCGGGGTTGCTGTTCCTGGAGTTGCTGAAGGGTCTGGCCATCGCGCGGTGAAGTTGGAATGACACCCTCTTCCTCCTGGAGGGCGGTGCGTGCAGCAGTTGCGGAAGCTCGCTGCTTCTCTATTGCACGGCGCTGGGCAATTTGGAACTCTTCTAGGGTGGATCTAAATTCTGAGGAAAGCTTTTGCTGTGTCCATTTTTGGGAGGGCTGTCATAAGGTAAGGTTAATTGTTAGTCCAGGTACTGCGGAGAGATTGAAAGGAGCCTGCCGCTTCAACGCATAAGATCATTGCGAGAAAGGCACAGTTGCTACTAACATTGACATCATCCCATAGTTGAACTTTCTTGATGCCTTCACCAACTTCCCGGAAACCCTCCCGAGTCTCCTCTAATAGATCATGTACCCGCTCACGGACCCGTTCAGTATCACGTTTGGTGCCTAGCAAGGAGATCTGGTTCGACAAGCGCGAGATATTAGAAGTCAAAGTAAACAGACGATTCGACAATGACTCTGTCAACCGCTGAAAATCCGGATCATCTTGATACTGCGAATCGTTGGATCTGGTTGGCTGCGCTTCTAAAGATGAGAGGCGGTCGAAGGACATGGCGGGATTATTCAAGCTTAGCAAAACAAAATTAAAAGTGATGGAAAAGACACAGTGCACAACTTCCACCGCTGAGTGTAGGTCAAGAGAAAACGAGTGATAGAAGCTGTATTCCTAGGGAATGGTGTTGCCGCGATCGCCCGTGTGTTTTGCCGAGTGGTGATGCTGCCTTTGCATCGTCCCGAGCGACGATGATGTCGTTCCAAGCGGGCTGGCGTATCACAGGCGGCTGGGCGATTATGTAATTCTTTTCGTGCCCGGTGGCGCTAAATATAGTATGACGCTAAGTCGTAAACAGATATATATGTGGCTGGTGTATGTTTGACCGCGCATCTGTGGCTTGACTTTGTTTTGCTGTGGGAAAACAGTTCGGGATAGCCTCAAAAAAAAAGTGATTTGCTTTCCTCACCTCGCCTCCCATACATATTTACGGCTCTTCGCAAAGGGAGTTAAATAATATATTACCCAGCCTGCCACCAACAAGCTGGCGAATCTACCCAGCTCTCCAGCAATGCACTAAGCTCCTGGACTTATTTCTGGCTGACCACCTCGTTCGGCCATGGCAACCACACCCTCCAGGGCGCCTGCGGCCCGTCCAAGGCAGTACAGGCGGATATTAACCTCGACCCTACATCGAAAATTTGTGCATGCGTCGGCGGTTTCTTTGGTTGCTTGTTATGTTGTGGCTTTCTTTATTGGCGTTAAATCTTCCTGTGAGTTTTGTTTGCTACCTCTCAACTCTGCGTAAGAGAGGGCTAACAGTGAGTTTCCTACTAGTCTTCTGGTCATGGTTTCCATTGGGCGCCTGCGGGTTCCGGACATTACTCCTTTTTATCTCATGCCTTGCTATTTTCATCCTCCGTGTTGGTCAGATGCACGTAGGAGCCCGGACTACAAGTTCTGCTTTCAGCTCAACGAGACAGGCCCTTTTTTCGTTCTCCACTTTCCAAACCTTTGGCTGGTATCTAGTATCTGCATGGTGGTTTAGTGAGGTATATATGTGGTCATCATCAGAAAGCGCAGAGCTCAACTGGGTAAAGCCGGGAAGGTCAGTTCGTTCTCTGTTACTGGAGAAGTCTTTCTATCGGAATGCTGAAAGTTGCTCTCATATCTAGGCCATATGAACGAGCAAAGCTCAATGAGAGACCGATATATCTCCATTGCTTCTACGCCCTTCTTGCCATCACACAATCAATATTTCACCTTTATTTTGACTGGGATAAGATTCACATTCCCGTATCGAAGCGAAGCGCAAATTCCGCAAACCATAGTACGCATGAGCTTGAGCCGCTACCTGTCAGGATCCGGAAGGCCGTACCCCAGGTACTCTACGATGCTGTAATTAGAAGCTCCGTTACAGCTGTTGTAGGGCCATTCATCTATATGCTCTTCCTTAGACGCATCGCCTGGAGCTGGGTCCTTTCATTTGCAAAACTTTTCTGGAATTTCCCCCCGCTCCGCTGCCGATCCTCCGGGCTTGATTCCACCATTGCACATCCTGCTAATGCTTCGCGCTGCTACATCAGGCGTGCTACTTGTGACACTTTGGCAGGTGTCCAATCTCTTATTTTCAACGTTTTTGGGCCAGGCACCCTTGAAAAAGGGCCAGCCACTGACGAATGAATCCAAAGACCCGAATGGCAGTCTAATAAACGGGCTGAAGGCGAAAAGGGATGTCGTTCGAACATTCGCTTTCTGGGAACTGTGCTTAATCGGCCAGCAATTTCCGGAGCGCCGGAAAGCAATCTTTGCCGACATCGACCGCAACGGAGGATCAGCATGGACCCAGATTCTCGGCGCGTCGACCAATGTTATTAAGGGAATAACTGCTCGGATAAATGAACACCAAAACCCAACAACACTGCCGGCCGCAGACTCCTCTACAGTATCTGGGAAGACCTCGGATAGTAGCAACATGGATGGACAACCAACCACTATTCACACCCTACCTCGCTTAACCTCCGCTCCAAAGGGAGACAACATCTTCCTCGCCTCGTCCAAACCCACCACCCGCCCCGAACAATTCGAATCAGCTTTCGGCTCCGTAGCTAAATCATACGGCCAATCCCCAAACTGGACGCCAGCCGCCCGCAACCAAGCCCGTAACATCTTTAACCGCGCAACCACCGCCGTCCTCAGCCCGGAGCAAAGGAAACGCATATCCGCCTCAGCCCAGGAGCTCAAACTCCTCACATGCTCTTCCTCCTCTTCATCTAGTTCAGGTAGACCCCGCACACACCCCCTAATCCACCAATTCCTCAGCTCCCTCGCGGGCTTACCATTCCGCCGATCCTACACACGACGACTCCGCATTATCATCCTCGGCAAGCCATACGCCAGCCTGTCCCCGATCATCGATGCGGTAGAGTCTCTCACCCGCCTCCTCATCGCGAGTATGGCAGAGGATCAGTTCGGGAAAGTGCAGGCGGACATTGCCGCTGTTGTGCGCCTGTTTACGGAGACTGCGATGGCTCTAGAGTCCTTTACTGGCGCTGGTGAGGGGGGGTTGGATGTCCATTGGACGGATGTTGACTTTCCTCCTGCGGATGCGGAAATGGAGATACAGAAGAAGGCGAGGAGGGTGGAGGAGGTGGAGATGATTAAGGAGGCGTTGAAGGGGGGATTGGCGGAGCTTTTGGAGGCATTTAAGTTGTATTTGGATGATGTGGGGATTCGGGGGAAGGAATTGAGGATGGCCCGGGAGGCGGCCGGGTTGGTTTGAGATTGACATTTGCTTTCTTCGTCTTTTACTTTTTTTTTTCCCCTCTCTTGTTTATTTATGTGTTTGTAATTCTATTACAAATTTTTTGTTTTTGAAAAACATGAATGATTCCCCAGAAGTTCGGATACCATCCAACATCTTCACAATCCACAAGCATGATGTCGACTGATCGTTTTCCTTGGTCATCTTGGCCGGCTCTCTGCAACCACAATGTTCTTCATCTGCACATCCCCGCATATGTTGTGGTTTTATAATCTGAGAGAGACATCCACATTCAATTAAGGCTTGGCAATTGCTTGCGAGCCCTTAAACAAAGGCTCCTTCACCAGAGAAACCACTGCCCAAGCTTCCAAAAAAGTTCAGGCCATGGACACGCAGCCTGTTACATAGAATCGAATGCTCGACGGAGTTTGGCAACAATGCCATCTTTCTCAGCCTCAGTCAACGCTGCTCAAATAGAGTTACGTGGCACAACACCCCTGGAGCACGCACGCTGCATGGCCAGGAACAGCTGGCCAGAATTGCATACAGGCGCGCAGGAACTTTAAGGAACATGTCATTTATTCAAGACAAATTTCAAGACAAATTACAGCCTATATATATCCTTCGTCCGCGCCCAAGCTGGTGCCAGACTTGACAGTAACAGCCATATTCTCATCTACCGCTACAAATCTTGGAGCCAAAGTCGAAGCGGGTCCCGTATAATATTGGGGTACGACCCGTGTTTCGGCTAGAGTTGGTGGAGGGGGTACAGGCGGCGATAAGGAGTCGTTCTTGAAAAGGAGAGCAACTGGTTCCCACATCGTGACTGAAGAAGAATCGACGGCCGGGAGAAATTGGGTAACGAGGAAGCTCTCTGCGCCTGTAAGGAGAGGAACATGACATGCTTTAATGTGAACAGATGGAGGAGGTTAAGAGGGTGAAGAAGAAGTGTGGTTGCTTTGTATAAGCAGTGGGTGTTTGCCGGATAGGGGGTTGGAATTAAACTCTGAATATTTAACTAAGAAAGTTAGCTGACCTAAATATAAGAAAACTTCGCTTTTTATTTACTCTTCCTCAGTTTTTTTCACCCCACATATCTACAAATCGTCAATTAGTCCATATTACTCACTATATAAACAGTATAAGAAAATTGTTTTGAACTGGCCTTTTTCTCTCTTTTATATTCCCCCTAGGGGCTTTTGCCCTCCATTTTTCAAACGCCAGGTATAATAACAATAACAGTAGTAAGTAAAAAACTGCATGCCACGCTATGCTATGTTCTGTCACATTTATGCCCTCATCTAGTTAAATTAAAAATTAGTTAGTGAATTGTGAATGGAGAGAAAACAAGAAAGGAAAATTGTTCGACAGACAGCAGAGAGATGGGAAATGATGAAAAGAACCTAAAGGAGAGGAGAGAAATATTAAAACAGATATAGTTGAAGCTAGAAAGTAATACAGGGAAGTGAATGGTTTGGTGAATAGAAAAGAGCAATAATAGAAGAAGGGATAATGCCACCATAGGAAAGAGATGATGATCAGTAGAGATAAACATTGACCAGCCAAGGAGATACAATTTAGCGAATGTGTTGAGGAAAGTGGCTGAAATGTATACTCGATGATAAGCGGTAGATGACGCAACGCGTGCGTGTCCCGATAGCACAAGTACATTAATATGAAAAGTTCAAATCATGAAATATATTTATCGCGGGTTTATTTCCGTTCCGGAATGAAAAATAAAAATTTTGAGAGAAATGCCTCAGGGAAGGCAAAAAAAAAAAAAAAAAAAAAAAAAAAAAAAGGAAAGTAGAAACGAAACAAAGTCCGCAGCTGCCAAAGCGCGGTAAATTCGATCTCTGCGAACCGCCCATCCTTTAACGCCCCGGGTTTTCAATGTCGAGTTTATTTTAGTTTACTTCATATTCTGTACCGCAGTCTCGCGGCCCCATTTTCCGCATCCGTACCTTACCCCGGAACCCAAGCCGAACTGTCTATAATAATCCCGGTAGTGATGAAATGAATGAATCAAGAAAACAAAACGCCGTGGGTTTTATTGGTGTGATGGTCCTTATCCGGAAACGCCCTGCTATCGAATGGAAAAATGGACTCTGTCCATGGAAAAAGGCGAATTGTTCGTAAGATATTAACATCCTCCATACCGCCGGAGATGGGTGATTTGAAGGAAGTAATATAAATCCGTGCATATTTCAGATGGAGTTGATCCTGTGGAGCTCCTCTAAACTTGTATTGAAGTGGCTAGGAGGCGCACTCTCAGCCTTTGGAATTTGATCTTCGTCATGGCTGATTTGCGATATTTCGCGCCTGTCTTTCCCGATGTTGTCGACTGGAATAATTGTTGGAAGCCATTTCCGAGCACCCACTTTCTCAACAAGGTCAGAGAGGGAATTTGGGTCGAACCCCTCAATGTAATTTCGGTCCAGTACACGTGACTTAGGTGTAGAGTGTTTCTGGTATTCCTGGAGGGCAGCCATGAGAGACCACCCTTGAACTCTGCGAAAGCAGGCGATAACGCATCCGGTTCGGTGCTGAGGGAATGAGATTAGAAGGCCGTAATCATTTTTTATTCATTTTTTATTTTTATTTATTTTTATTTTATTTTTATTTATTTTTATTTTTATATTTTTTTTTAACAATATTTCTTAGGGGACCGCAGATTGCTTACCTTGCCTTTGTTGCAGTGAATTAACACAGGATGATTCATTGGGTTCAAAATAAGCATTAGCACTTCAATAACAGTCTCGTATGGAGTGAAGACCAGTGGGTTTTTGTTCGCCAAAATCGGGATGACATAGGATTTAATTCCATTTTCTTGGATGAATTCACCATAGTCGCGAGACCACTCTTCATCAACTAGAGTTCTATTCGATAGTAAGCACATGGCCGTTGTTCGCGGCAGAACAATGACTACAAAAAGGAAACTTACATAATGGTCTTAAGATTAAGCCGGGAAATAGAGTCGAGATGCACTGGTAGAGGAAAACTGCTTCTGTATACGCCTTTGACGACTTCAGCGAAGTTTTCTGGTAGTCCAGCTCCATGTGGCGTGGGTGGGCGGCTTGGTCCGCTTTCGAAGCCACTAGCGAGGTATCCATTTTCTCCTGTTACAGAGCATTTTGTGTTAGCAAAAATAACCAACCAACGTATGGTGTTGGCGGCTCATCAAAGTGAGACTAGCCATAAACTATACCTATCACAC
>NW_003101680.1:6375116-6385787 GCF_000003855.2 Blastomyces gilchristii SLH14081
AAATACAAGGGAAAATGAAAAAACAATACCTTAGGAACCCACTTGTTCTTTTTTTTTTTTTTTTTTTTTGGGGGGGGGGGAGAGGAGGAAAAGGCGTCTCCCGCGAAGGAGTTCTGAGAGGAAGCCGCTAGATAAACATGTCCTAGAACCTGGGCGGCGGCATTCGAGACAGAGAGGTTTTGGGGGCGATTTCTTGACAGATGATTGAAGGATACCGGGAGTAAGTACGGAGTTAAGCGGACGAGGACTACCTATGTAGGTAGCGTCGAGGCGGAATGTCGTAGGCTATCCATAGACATTACACGAACTTTGATAGAGGGTGCGTTGCAGATCCATAGTAAGGAGGTAGATCTGAATGACAATGGCGAGCTTGGGTGGAGTTTTGAAGAGACGCTGCTCTTTGGGCACGGTGCTGAGGGAAGGCTGAGGGAAGGGAGAGAAGGGAGAATGGCAGCGGGGAGGATTGGCGGAGGGTGAAGTCTCAGTCGAAGTTGAAGTTGAAGTTGAAGTTGAGGCCGTTCGTGGAAACAGCGGACAATTGGCACGCGAGCGGCGAGACAGCTCAAGCTGTGCCGGAGCTGGTTGTTCCGGCCCCGGCCGCCACACCTTCCGCAGCAACCGAGAGGGTCACGTGGCGATAGCATGTTTCGGGAGTGCCACCGCGCGGGGAGAGAGAGAATAATGGCGGGGAATGAATGGATTCATTATTAATTGTACAAGTCGGATTATTATTAGATATCTATGTACATACATATCTGCTTTGCAGTTTTTGTACTCCGTAGAAAGCGAGCTAAATATAAACTCAAAAAGCAGATATCCAGCTCGGTAATCGAATCGCTTCCACTGCAATTGCAAAACTAGAATGCACAGCCTCTTTGGAGGTTCTTTAAAAAACAAACCTATGGATGCGGGCTGCTCAGGAGCTTTTATGTTTCTTGCTCTGTTTTAGTTTTTTCTTTTTCTCTTTTCTTTTTCTCTTTTCTTTTTCTCTTTTCTTTTCTTTTTTCCTTTTTCGTTTCTTTTTTTTTCGTATGGTAGTTGTGGCGAGTGCGAGTCGCCTAAGCATCCATGCCCAGCGGCGCTTACCTTAATCGTAATTTCTCTAGTTCTGCTTCATTGTGTTTCTAATCTATGTAACTAATAAATCCGATGTGTGCACTATCCAGCTCACTCACGGCCCACGTTTTATTTCCATTTCGTATGTATGTATGCACTGTACTTTCATAACTGTTCAGAGGCAAGTGGCGGCAGCCTGGTCTTTGCAAGAGCTTGCTCAAGCCCTATTTTCTCCAAGACCAAACATTTTTATCGAATTTTGCCAAGTACTATCTCAGAGCAGGACATCACCCCGGTTAGCACAAATGTGAATACATACATGTTTACAACCAACTATTAACGGGGCAATTTGGAAAAATATGTTAAAAAACTTACGTTTCGCAAACCTCTTCGACAGATATGCCCTTCAAATTCGCAAGGACTTGGGCAACCTGGTAGATGGCCATAGGCTCATTTCTACCCTTTACCATGCAGCCCTTTTGCCATCTCTCTTTTTTGAATGATTTCGGTAACGGTGGGGCGCCCTCAAGATATTTATAGGAAGCATGTGAGGGCCGGATTTCACACTGTTAAGCAGTAAGTATACTCGGTATATAAGTCGCGTAAAATTTGAATAAGGAACGAATGTTAACCAAAGGAAAAAAAATAAAAAATAAAAAATAAAAGGTTATACATACCCAAGGCCCATCGGTTTCAATCTGTATCCGTTCAAGGGGCATTGCTTTAACAACTTCCAAATTCTCCTCCGTCTTAAGACTACACCCGTTCACACCAATATCCAACCCCAAGGCCACCAACCGCTGCATCTCTTCCATAGTACCAGTAAAGCTATGCACCAAACCACCCTTAGGCAACTTCGCCAGACGTGGGGTGAGCAGCCGCTCGAAATCCTCGCTAGCAGCTCTCGAATGCAGGAATAGCGGCAGTTGGATCTCGACTGCAAGATCCAGCTGTGCCTCGAAGTACTTTAATTGCTGGTCCTTGGGCGTGAAGAAAAGGCGGTCATAGTCAAGACCTATCTCGCCGAATGCTGCGGCATGGCCAGATGCCTTGGCTTCGAGCGCGAGTGTCCGCAGCTCTTCTAACATCTTCTCTGGGCCTTCTCGGTAGGAGTCGAATAGTTTTGCCTGGCAGGGGTGGACGCCGACGGTGGCGTAGCAGATACCGGCTATATTAATGTTAGGCGAAAATTCGGGTCGATCATGGCCATTGTGGTTTGTGTAAGGTTGGGGGGAAGAGTTGGTCACAGCCTCACAGGGAGGTATGCGAATACATACGATGAGCTTTGGCCATTTCTACAGCATGTCTCGACTCGTCTAGGTCAGAGCCTGTGACCATAAGTTTTTGACAGCCGACATCCAGTGCCCGCTGGATAATATCATCCAAGTCATTTTCATGAACCTTTTTTCCGTGATAGACACCCGTGAATACTGGGTCCCCAAGGTTGATTGCAACCTGTTTCGTAAAAACATTTAGCGGTATTCTTCTTGCGAAGTTTGACAGGGTGCGCCTGTGAAGTTCAGCTACGCAAACAAGAACATGTGATGCGAACCTACGTCGGCATATCGCAGCTGTTTGATAGATTCTCCCATGCTGGCTAGAGTAACCTCACTGCGCCTTGACGGGAAATAATTCTGAGTGGGCGTGTTTACACAGTTCCTTATTGAGTCATACCGCAGCAATAAATTGTGATGTGCTATATATGGAGATACAAGCAAGTGAGAATTATATCGAAGGCAGAGGGCAAGTATCTCACTCACCTTGTCGAGGGGTAAGCTTACAACTCAGCACCGAATACGTTCTAGCTTTTGGAAGTAGTGTATAACGGAAGGGTTTGCCAGCACGAATTAACCCGACATAGAGAGTCCTTAACGAATGAGACTGTATCATTTGATCACTAAATCTCCAAATAATGAGTTGATATTTTGTTTCCAAATGGTTTTGATATTGAATCCAAAGTAAAGTGCAAGGGAAATAGGAAAATAGTATTTCCGGAAGAAGTGCATATAAAGCCCTGGGATGTGGAAATCAGTCATTGTCGGCCAAATCTGGCTCAACGTTTTTTACCTCCACGACCCGACCATCGCTTCACTTCAACGCAGACTCTAATAGGAGGCTGGAATTTCAATATCTTTCTCACGATTCGCTCGGAACCATACAAGTGGGGTCTTTGCTTGTCTCAACGCTACCGCTCGGCATCGCGAAGCCTGGGGGCCATGGGTTCTATCCCCACAGAATAGTATGGCGATCCCCGTTCGGCATCTGTCATCGAGCATGATCTCCTTGCATCGTAAATCCCCAGCCCATCAGCGAAGTTCGATCTTATTTGAGTAAGCCTCGTCATTGATACTCTTGAAAAAAACAAAGGCCTCTCTCTACTGGATATTCAAGACAAAGACCAGAAAGAAAATTCGCGCTTCAGGGGTAGTGGGCTATTCGCGACTCCGCACTTGGTGACCCGACAATTGCAGCAGCTCTTTCATTTCTTTTTCATTGATTCCCCCGCCGTCAGAGATTCAGAGGATCGCTTCATTTCGTGCGGTCAAAAACGGCAGACTTCCCTATGGTTTTGGCAGAGAGAAAATTGACACAACAAAATTTTGTACAATCATGTCGAAGTCTAACAATAAACCCCATATCTCCGCACTGGAAGTTGGTGCACATAAGGCAGCTAATGATTGTTGGATCGTTGTTGATAACCAAGTTTGGGACGTCTCTGACTTCCTTCAAGAGCACCCTGGAGGGCCTAGCAGTACGCACCGCGATCCCCAATTTTTTTTTTATATTTACTGTGCAGCGAGTTATATTGACGGCTTTTGATAGTTATCCTCAAGTATGCCGGACGAGATGCAACAAAGGCATATTCGGAGATTCACCCCCCAAGTCTCATTGAGAACAGTCTTCCCGGGGATAAACTCAAGGGTGTTCTAGACCGGAACACCATTGATGATGAATGGCTCAAAGAACCTCCCGAACAAAGCGTGAATCACCTGCCAGACAATGAGAAACCAGCTCTAACCACATTGATAAACGCCCATGATTTCGAAATTGTAGCCTCTAAGACAGCCACAGCAAAAACATGGGCTTTCTACTCCAGCGCCTCAAACGACCTTATCACCCGCGATGCCAACAAGTCGTTCTTCGACCGCACCTGGTTACGCCCCCGTGTCCTCCGCAATGTGAAAGAAGTCAATACCAAGACTAAAATACTAGGCTGCGATGTGAACATGCCCCTCTTCGTCAGTCCCGCCGCCATGGTGAAACTCATTCACCCGGATGGTGAGCTGGCCGTGGCCCGCGCATGCGAAACCCGAGGCATCATGCAGGGTATCTCCAACAGCGCCAGCTATTCTATGAAAGATATAACCGCCGCAGGGCCGAAGGCGAATTATTTCTTCCAGCTGTACGTCAATAAGGACCGCGCCAAGTCCGCCGCACATCTTAAAGAGTGCTCAGATAACCCACGCATACGGGCGATATTCATCACAGTCGACGCTGCATGGCCTGGCAAGCGAGAGGCGGACGAAAGGGTTCGTGCTGATGAAAATCTAAGTGTGCCCATGTCTGCACAGCGAGCGCAGAATGACTCGAGAGGTGGTGGATTGGGCCGTGTCATGGCCGGATTCATTGACCCGGCGCTAACATGGGAAGATCTAATCTGGGCACGCAAACACACTCATCTTCCCCTTGTGCTTAAGGGCGTCATGTCTGCTGATGATGCGATACTGGCAATGAAGGCTGGTCTGGACGGGATTCTGCTGAGTAACCACGGCGGCCGCAATTTGGACACCAGCCCGCCGGCCCTCGTCACCCTGCTTGAGTTACATAAGCGCTGTCCTGAGATATTCGATAAGATGGAAATCTACGTAGATGGTGGAATCCGTCGGGGAACAGATATCTTGAAAGCAGTGTGTCTCGGCGCCACGGCGGTGGGGATGGGAAGGAGCGTACTGTTCTCTGCAAACTACGGACAGGAAGGGGTGGAGCATTTGTTTGACAGTAAGTTTTTCCTGTCCTTACAGGACTGGCCGTTTTTATGTTCTAATTTCTATATGCCCCGTGCGCATATACTGACTGCTCCCCAAAACAGTCATGAAAGACGAACTAGAGGGTGCGATGAGACTCGTAGGAATCACATCGCTTGAAGAGACACATCCGGGCTTCGTCAATACAGGAGATATCGACCACCTCGTTCCCGATTCGGCCACCCATCCTTATGCTCACTCTGTGGCGCGTGGCCGCGGGCGGACCAGTCCGCCGTCGAAGTTGTGGAATGGAGGTGCGTATAGGGCGAAGCTATAGTTATTATATTCTCCGTATCTAGTTATATACATATATATAGTTAAATGATAACCGTGCCATGCTTACTCACTCTCTCTAGTGAGTGCGCCACAGCGTACAGAAAACCACACTGTACAGAAAATATTTTCAATATCTTCATTCTTCATCTTCAAATAATCATCATTAATTATAATCATGTCTAAATCTTCTAATTACACTGAGGAGCAGTTGTAAAGAGCTGTTGACACATATAAAAGTAATTCAAAATTAAAAATCACATCTCTGTCATGAGAATTCAAAGTCCCATATATCACCTTGTATGGGAGGATTAACAGGAAGAAATCAAGGACTATGAGGGTTTCACTGAATTGAGCATTGAATGACAGCCAGGAAGAGGCAATTAAGATATGGATTCATCAGTTGAATATTATTAATGAGGCTGTCTGCTACAGATATGAGCAGTATCATGACAGACAATTCCTTGCTAGTCTGAAGAGTGTCTGACTGTAAGCATTCAAACCTAGCACTGTGAGAGCTGGCTTTGCTGACTGTGAAATGTATCCAGTTAATCATGATATAATTCTCAATTGATTGAGACCTCTTATCATTGATGATGCTCTGAATCTCAACATATACAATGGTGATGATGATGTATGCAATCACTTTACCCTGTCATCTGCAGATCAACTGTCAACTGTCTTCTCTCACAATTAACCTTCTCAGAGATGGTTGTAAAACTATCAATGCAGCAGTCAAGATCTTAGAAGATGTGAAGAATACTCTTACACCTGATTTGACAAGGCAGTTGAACAAGATCTTCAAGAGTAGTATGATTCAGGTGAAATTGAACATGCATCATAAGAGTGAACTTGCAGGTCATTATCAAGTAAATAGACATCAGGTTGTCTAATTCTTCTGCAGGCAGATGCAAGTAGATGAAGTTCTCACTATTAAGAATGTCAATTAGACTGACCGTGTGACCGTGTCTGGAACCAGAACCAGATTTTTTGATAGTCTCATTATCAATTCAACTGATCTCATTACACAGTTTTAACATTAGGTAGTAGTCTCATACTGTCTCAGTGAGACTTACTGTCTACTCTTGTCACATTTTTCAAATGAGATCATGATTTCCACTTCTCAATTTAAATTATTTTTATTGCTTTAAATGACTTTAAATCTCATTTGAGTATTATTAAAAAGTGTTACTTTTTAAAAAATTAAAAATAGTCTAAAAAAAACCTTAAAATGTCTAAAAATAGTAACTTTATGTCAAGAATGAGACTAAATGAGATCAAATAAGACCACTTTCTCATTTTTTTCAAGTCATGATTTTATTTTAAGATCTTATATATGATCACTTTACATGTTTTTTTAATGACTAGTTTCAGTAGAATTCATATCAAGAAATGTATGAGATCAGATTAAATAGAATTAAATGTGAAATTCATGATTCTGATAATCAGTCTAATATCAATTACAAGATTACAATCTGTAGAGTAGATAAGATGAAAAAGATGTTTAATAAAAATCTTCAGTCAATTGAAATCAAATCTATAAAATCTATAGTTACTTAATTATAATAAGATAATTCTATAGAATCTCAATCTACAGTGAATTCTACACCTTCTAATGAGTATATAGATAATCTTTATATTATAGATAGATATAATAATGATTATTAATTAATTTTTAAAGATTACTATATTTAAAATATTTTCTTTACAGTGTGGTTTTCTGTACACTGTGATACACTCACTAGAGAGAGTGAGTAAGCATGGCACGGTTAGAGGCTTTTAACTAGAGTTATCACTTGTAGTGTTATTATTTTGTATTCATTTACAGAGTGAAGTGAAGTAATATATTAGACATTTCAAAATCTGATTAGAATAGAAGATGCTCATTCTGTGATATAATTAATTGAAAAAATGATTATAAAGAGAAAAATAAAAGAATCTTGTTTAGATAAGTAGAATGAAAGCTGGCAGAAACAAAAGAAGAGTATACATTATTCAAGATTTGAAACAAAACCCAAGTGAAAATCTTGTTCAATTAAATGTAAAAAGAAAATATTCTCATCTATAATACAGCTGAAACTAGAACATAGCTATTTCAAATCTTATATACAAAGATTTGATAATAGATTTGATTCAATAGAATGCTCATTCTGCAATGCAAATGAGAATTCTGAGCATATTGTAATACACTGTGTATTATTCAATAGTCTCAGAGTCAGATTGAAAGAGAAGTATGATCTAAATCAATTAAATATGAGATTCTTATTCTCAACTGAGACAGGAATTAAATACTTAATAGACTTTCTATCAGAAACTCAAGCAGCTATAAGAAAATGACTGAATTCAGAAATATCTGAATATGAAGAGAAGGAAATTGATCAGATATAGTCTGTTAAAACAGCTATATACTATCTTTTGATAATTTATTTCATTACAGTCTCTCTTTATTTTACTTTACTTTTTCCTTTCTATTCTTTTCTATCTATCTATTTAATGTGTCTATCTTTAAGACTGTGTTCTCTTTTCTTTTGTCATGATATTGTTAAATGGTTTCAAAGTATCAGAAGATGTTAAAATACTGCAATTTATAAACAGTTTTTGTATTCTGAGCTGGAATTTTCTGATTTTGTATATCTGAAATTGATGAATGTATAATAGTTAACTTTATAGATATAGGAAAAACCCTGAGAACTTTTAGTTCTCAGGTAGATGTCATAGTCTCTGACTGCATACATCTATAATTGAAGAATAATAATAATAATAATAATTGAAAAAATGCATATCTTATATGATCACTCATAGAGAAAGCTATAATAGTCTGTAATTATACTTCTACTTACTCACTCATCTCTAGTAAGTGTGTCATATTAAAATAATAAAAACACTGAAATGATAAAATTCTTATAAATTCTTAATCTTCATCTTTATTAATTAATTAATAATCATCACAATGTTGAATAAAGATAAAAATATTAAAGAGTGTATTTACTATTTAGACTGACTGTGTAACTATATCTGAAATCAGAATTAAACTTTATAGTTATTATATTATTTAAAAGTATTACTTCTGATTATAATTTATATTCATTACATTAATTTCAAATCACATTATTTTCAATATTAAAGGTCTCAGATTCACTTTTCAAATAAAAATCTAGTTTCAGATAAAGAATATATTTAAATTCTTAGTTACATTTTCATTCTGATCTTATTATTGAGAATGATATTAAATAAGATTATAAAATCATTTCTCACTTATATAATATTATAACATAGTACTTATTTATTGAAAATTCAATAGAGAGTATTATTAAATATTATTACTTTTCTGAATACAGATTATAATTTTTATAATTTTAATTTAAAAAAAATATAAAATATAAAAAAATTAAAAAAATAAAAATTGAAATAAAAACAAGAAAAAATCACAATGAAAAAAAATAAAAAGAAAAAAAAAAAACACACTTAAGATTACAGAGTTATAGTACTCTTAAAATACTTACTTCTCAGAGACTTTATAATATTTATTATTAATTATATATCTCTTATAGTAAGAATAATACAGCTGTGATAAGATATATCTAATATTATTAATAAATAATCTGTATATATCTGTATAAATGTAAATAATTAGAAAACATACACTTAAAAAGTATGATCAGAGTGAACTCTGCTGTTATTTAAATAATATTAAGAGTAGAATACTGAAATTAATAATTCTCTTTATTAATTTCATAGATAAGATGTATAAAGATAGTCTTAAGAAATATAAAATTTTCTAACTTCTAATGAAAATGAATTTTATAAAGAGACTCTATTTTCATAATATCAGAGACTGAGTATTATTAAAAAGTATTACTTCTAGATAATATATATATACTTACTGCAGTAATTTACTCTCTATATATATAGCTAAGAGTTATAGCTTTTTCACACTGTACAGCTCTGCCCCGGTGGCTGAATGGTTAATGCGGCCACCCGGTAGCGCCTTGGCGTGGGAAACCAAGGTGTGTGAGTTCGAAACCCGCAGGAGATACATTAAATCTGGAACCCAAGCACCTCAGGTTTCTAATAAATACAGAGGTGTACAAATCGCTTCAACAAATCACTCTATGTTCCTGGAATGAGAAGTTATTATCACATGTATTTAATTGTCACTTCTTTGTATTTCCTATGTTCTTGTTATCTTGATGTGATCTCAACACCTGTATTTCCTCCTGTATAATCAACACTTGATCTGTATTTAACATCATGCAAGAACTCATCATAAGCTCTGCTTGCATATGAGTATAATGAAAGAATAATAATAATAATAATAACTGTACAGCTCTTCTTAAGATGCTGTTACTAATTTATAATTCATGCAGTCTCTTACTTCAGTACATACTATATATATACAGCTCTATATACTGAGACTGTGTTGATTATTATAATCTAATGTAATACTTACTCTTCACAGATCATGTTTTATTTGAAAAAGAAAAGAGAATATAACTGCTGTTTTATTGAAAAGAGAACAGATAATTGATATTATAGAAGATAATTTAATTTCTTCTGTATTTAAAATTTAATTAGTCTATACTCTTTAATTTGAGAATTTCTGAGAGTGTTTTAATAGTTTTCATATCAGCTTGAAATTAGTGATGAGTTGAAGAAGAGAAAAGAAAGAAGAAAGAAATAAGAATAACTTATCTTTATAATATAAAAACAGAGAATTGCTACAATTATTCTCTTTAGTAATAAAGATGTGTTTTCTACATATATCTCTGATATAGATTAGATAATAACTATATACAAAAAATATTAACAGTGTATGTATTAAATAAAGATGATATTATTATATAATACTATAGCTGTTTCTGTACATCTCTGAAGACTGTTAATATTTTCTTTAGGTCTTTTTATATTTAATAAGTTAATAATATATTGAATCCACTCTTTCTTTTATTATTATTATTATTATTATCATTATCATTATTATTATTATTATTACTATTATTATCACTATTATCATTACTACTATTATTATTACTATTATTATATTATTACTAACTGTCTTCTCTGTCTTCAATCTCTTGTAACACTTATTAAAATTAATTATATTATCTCTCTTTAAATATTCTGTAGTTCTGTAAATCATTAAGGCATATAAGCACTGTCACAGATTGAAGAAAGAGAAGAAGAAGATGTTTAAGTAAGAAGAGACAGATTGTAAGACATGTTAAAATGTCTTGAAGAGACTATGTAAGAAAGTAGAATAATAACAATTTTAAGTAATACTTCTGACAAATTTAGACTGAACTAAGTATAGAAATAG